>NW_021319929.1:497764-552079 GCF_001605985.2 Dendrobium catenatum
AAACTAATCATCTACATCAACTATCAACTACATGAAATTAAACTCGTTTACATACATCTAAAGAATAAAAGTTCATTTTGATGCCTACAACTTTCTTAACATGTATCAAATCTAACAATTATGCGACCAAATCAAATAAGGCAACTCTATCTAATCTTATGTACCACAGGAGCTACTCCAAACTTTTCACATATATTCTCATTTCACTCTCGCTCTCTCTCTACCCCTCTCTCTTTCTCTCTAACTATTCTCTCATCTCAATGCTAGCTCTTGTTCTCTCTTTCCCTCCCTCTCTTTTCTCTCTCTCTCACTCTCCCTCTCTTTTCTCTCTCTCTCTCTCTCCCTCTCTCTTGTTCTCTCATATATCTCTCTATCTATCTATCACTCTTGTTCTCTCTCTCTCCCTCTCTCTCTTTTATATCTCCCTCTCTTTTATCTCTCCCTCTCCCTCTCTTTTCTCTCTCTCAATCTCTCTCTTCCTATCTTGCTCTAACCCAAAGTCACAATCAACAAATTAGATCTATCATTACTAAATTAACACTTAATAAATAGAAAATATAGATCTACCCAAATGATTACAACATTACCTCTTGCATATGTCAAAATTACTACCTAAATCATCCAAAATATTAAAAACTCTTGCAAATGTCTAGTGAGAACAAATAATCAAAGAAAAACGTTAAAGAATACCTTAAATTACTAATTTTTGGTTAACTCACACGAAACCTAGGACAGCCGGCAGCGTGAGATTCGGAGTGACATCGACGGAGGCAAGTCAAAGCAAAGGTTGATCGAGCGAGAGGCGGCCGGTGTGGGCTCGACGATCAGAGATAGTTCATCGGCGGTGACAAACGGAGCGCGATCCAGATGCGGGCGGAGGCGACGGGAGAGCGATTGAAATGAGTGAGAGAGAGAAGGAGAGAATAGAAATAAAATGCAAGTTGCGGGTCTATTCGTTTTAGGGCATTTACCGGCGGTCTTCCGGCGGTCCTGACCGCCGGTACAATTAAAACTTATCAGCGGCGGTGCAGCTGCCGTTAAACCGCCAGTTTTATATTGACGTCTGGCGGTTTATAGACCGTCTCTAGTACCGGCGGCTTTACAGAACAAACCCACCGGTAGGCCGCCGGTAAATGCCGGCGGCGAAATCGCCGGCCAAACTGTCGTTAAAACCGGCGGTCAATAAACTGCCGGTAATCAGCATTTTTTATGTAGTGATAATGACATATCTTTCCAGAGAAAGAAGAAATCGCTTGATATTAATCATTTGAAAATGATGATAATAATCATCAAGTTTGATTTTCCCAAAGATAATTAATTAAAATTTTGAAAATTTTAATATTTTGAACATTTAGATTTGGGTTTCTAAATCTGATACGAGCGCAAGCTCTCGTAGTTAGTTACATCATAGGAAATCATAATTTCCTTTGAATACTCTCGATTAAAATAGCGGTAAAAAATTTATTTTAAAAATTCAAAACTTGATATCTAACGAGGTGAGGGTTAGAATTTTCAATCAGGAATGAATCAAATTTAAACACTTACTTCTAGAGTCAAAGGGGGAAGGGAAGGAGGAACCCGAGATTCTAAAATAATTCAAAAGTGCCCTAGTCTAACATAAGTGTTGGGATTGAATTTGATTGAAAGAGATTTAAATTTAAAAGGTCGATTTTATTAGAAAGTTGGGATTAGATTCTTGGAGGTTGATGTATTATAGCCTGAGCTTACCTCAGAACCTAAGTCTAAATTTGGTACTTAAAATTAATAATCCAAACCTAACTAATGCAATGCAGGATTTAGATTCACCCTGACATAGATTAGGGAGCTTGTTAAACCACCTAGGCACTTCAAAACTATGTATCCGATCATTTATATGAGAGTGGTAGGGACATTGCATTAAATTAAGTTTAAGAAAAGTATGGACGACATCTAGAATAGATTTTAATTAGCCCCTTAACATATGTTGGATATTTGATGCTTAAATAAATGCAATTAAAATTTTAGATATTTCTTTAATTTGTTATTAATGTGATGCATGCTAGTTGACTCGATGAAATACTTAAATCAAAATGAAGCAGTTTAAAAAATTAGGCTTAAAAAAAATAGATTTTTCTCTAAAAGAATGCACATATTCCCCTTGACAGATCTACACCCTCATAGGCCAGGTGGTATGCAAAAACCATAAGGCGGGGAGATGCCTAACGAAAGGAAAGAAGACGCATTAATTATACATATGAGAACTCCTGGCGGTCCCAAACCTACTTCTTAAAACATTAGAGTTTCTATATGAGCTTAATTTTTTTTTTTAAATTTAATTAAAGTAGAAGAATTTTAATGATCCCTCTTGAGTCTCCGATCAAGTTTTAGGCTAAAACAGATACGACATGCAAGATTGCCAAAAAAATACTAAAAGATGGCAAATCCTAATCGCAATCAACATTAAACAATCAATATTAATAAACAAATCAATTTAAATTTAATGTTAATAGGCAAATGCCTTTTAATATTACAACATAGAATTATAGAAAAGTAAAGTGGTAGGATACCACTGATAATAAGCTCGAATTTCTAATCCTAAGACTCAAGTGACTTTGAGAATGAGAGTTCTCGTTATCAACTTCTTCATTCTTCTGTAGGGTTTCTTAGATGGTTGGGTCCTAATATCCAATTGAAAAGAAACTTTCCCTCAAAAGGGGTATTATCCTTTCCCCTCGAAAAGGGTGTTATCCTTTCCCTTTAAATATTTTAAAATTCATATAGATTTGAATCTCCAAGTGTAGAGGGACTCTCCTCTAAGGGATATCCCTTCCTCTTTTGATTCCAAATTAGATGTTTTAATCCCATCTCAAAGCACTTGACATTTACAACTCAATTAGAATTAAATTACATTAATTAAAATTGAAAATCTAGACTTAAATAATCTCAAGTAGTTAAATATATTAAAAATTAAATGCTCAAATTCACAACTACATTTGGCCATACTCTTTTAATTTAAAGTGGGACTTAGAAAATTTTTAATCACTATAAAAAATATAATTAATTTTAAAGCTTAATTTTATATCCCATTTAATTTCAATGCCTTGTATGAGAATGACCTCCTACATAAGATTAAATTAGTATAAATTATCCTTTACCTATGGGTAGATCTAATGCACAATCAATCACATCACAAAGTGTAGAAAATTTAGTAAACAATCAAATCAACATTATAACTAGCATGTAATGAAAACCATAAAAAAATTGGCACATAACAGAAAAGTAAATCCTTGCCTACCCTAACACTAGAGTTGATTGTCCTAACAAATCATCTAAAGTATGTGAGACAGGCTGTGTGGTTTGGATATGTCCTATGGATGACAATTGGTTGCAGGTATTTGAAGTTCTGGTTGGTTGAAAGACTTAAGAGATTTAAGTTTAAGTTTAGGTATTAATGGATTAAAATTTATTTTAAATTATATTTTAAAAGGTTATTGATTACCACCTTTATTTCTCAACGAGGCCATGAAATTTATTTCATCTTTCTTGGGGCTTAATAGTCTCGTAGGCCCGGGTTACCTAGTGGTAGTCGATATGATTAAGTGATTTGATTTTATTTAATATATAAAAGTTGATAAATTTTACATAATATTGATTAGTTGATGGTTTTAAAGTTAAAATATGAGTTTTTGGATTTTTAAATGATTTTTGAATTTTTAAAATTTATGGATTATTTTAATCATTTAATTAAGAGGTCAAAACTTAACTTTTTGATTAAACTTAAATTTTGAAATGTTAGTAATTTTTCATAAAATATTACACCCTAAGATGATCAGTTAGACTATAAGTTTATTAGATTTGGATTTTTCTACAATTATTTATGAAGGTTTGAAGTTTTGACTTTATTTTTAACTTAAGTTTGATCAGATTATTGACTTTTTTATTTGGAATTATTTATGAAGATTTGATATTTTTATAAATATTAGATTTTATTTTGAAATGAATGCTTTTATGTTTTCTCAATTTAGATTTTTTTAGAATTAGTTATGATTTTTTTCAAAGTTTGAGTATTTATTTGAATTATTAAATTGCTTTAATTAAAGGACTTTTTTATTATTTGAATCCAAATGAACTCCAAACTTCTTGTAATTAATTTGAAAGGTAAAAAGTGATATAAGGATGGATTATCAAGTGTTTGAGAATTTTTTGGAGTTTTTAATTATTTTTAATTAATTAAACTAATTAAATATTGAATTTCATTTAAAATTAAATTAAACTTAAATCTAGAATCAAATTAATGGGGTTTTAATTTTCTTGTATTAAGGATTCAATTATGGTTAGTTTGAGATATTATTTGTATTTTTTTTTGTTTTAAATTTGATTTATTATAACTTTTTGAAGTTTTAAATGTTTAATTAAGGGTTTAATCTAAAGTAAATTAATTAAAAGGTTTAATAACTTTTAAAGTTGCCAGAAAATTTTCTTAGGACAGAGAATGTCACTAAATTTAAGCGTTCAAAGTATCGAATCAAGAGGATGTGTATCCTAATTATTAGAAGTTTTCTAAATTTTCTAGATTAATATCATTAATTATTGTCCTTAATGATGTCACCCATTACCAGCGTACAAAATCTGCCGGTAAGATGGAAATTGCGATGAAAATAGAATGATTTAGCCGGATTTCATATGGAATTTCATACGCCGGTTCAGCATGCATAAAAAAAACTCTTCTAGCGTAAATAATACGTCAAAAATTGTTTCGGCATACATTCCGGCACATTACCCACAGAAAAATAGGCGCCTGTTACGTTGATTTTCATTAGCTTATTCCGATGTTAAATATGTTGGAATTATCAACATAAAATTTCATCAAAAATACTGGCAGAATAAACACTGCAATATACCCCAAAACATAAATAATAGATTTAATCGGCGCAGTATCCGCCGAAAATACTGACATAATACAGACGCCATAATCGGTTATGGAATTCATTGTATCGTCATTTTTGGTAGATTACTGATGATTTATCTGCCAGAAACCTATAGCAGAAACAAAAAAAATTCCTTCCCAGGCAGCTGAAAAGTTTGTTAGGGATGTTAAGCCCTTGTGAACTAGTCCCGAGGCTAACCAAGAGGGGGGGGGGGTGAATTGGTATTTTAAAAACTCTTACAATTAAATTACAAACTTAAACCAAAACATAATCCACCACAAAAAATAATGAGTGCGTAAATTAAATGCGTAAGTAAAAATAAAGAAAGAACACACAAAATTTATAGTGGTTCGGTCAATCCTTGACCTACGTCCACTCCTCAGAAGCACCCTCGGTCAATCCTTGACCTACGTCCACTTCTCGGAAGCACCCTCCGAGTATTGCACTAACTTAGTATCTCTCCTTTATCCCCCACAGTTAGGAGGAGAAGTCCTTATAAAAGCTCCTTTTCACCTACCCCGGTGCGATAGAGAATCGTCTCCTTTTACTTCCTCTTGAAGCGGGCAGAGAACCCTACTCCTTTTGCTTCCTCCTGAAGCAGGCAGAGAACCTCGATCAATTACTAAAGAAGACCTCCCTTGAGCCTCCAAGAATGAGGAATGATGATCGAAGAAGACACCTTGGAACCTTTCTTGGAGCAACACTTGTGAAACACCTCACAAGCTCCCCCTCACAAGTTCCTCCGTCTCTCCTTCTCCTCTAGGCTCTCCCAGGTCAAGACAACAACAAAGGATCCTTGAGCTTGAGAAAACATGAGTCCTTTATATAGATTTTCAAGAACCAACATTATCGTCCTGTACGATCAGTACAAATTACGCTCAATCAGCCAGGACGACTTGGGACGATTAGAAGATTTTTTATTCATATCGTCCAGGAAGAAATATATCATCCTTTATGATTAGTACAAATCAGAGAATATTGTCCTGAACATCGCTTTGAATAGATAATATACACTTTTTGTCATCCATGAGCAATCAAGGTTTTTGAACTGATCGTCATAGCCGATCCTGCAATCATCTAGGACGATATGATCGTATAAATCAGCCTTAATTACTTTCCTTAATCACCAGATCAATTTAGGCATAATTGAACCCCTTCATTCAGGATGATGTACTGGATGATAATTAAAAATTAAAACTTCCTAAATAGAACTGGCGACTAATTCTTTTTTATTTGAGCATATCATCCCGGCAGATACAAATATCATCCAGGATGATATGCTTAATGATGATTGCCTTAACCAGGATATCCTAATTAGTGTTTTTATTTTTGATCGATCCTCTAGGATGATTTTTGGATCATCCCGAATGATGTTAAAAAATCAGAAAACTTTAAGTTAGATAGAAAAAATTCACTCAATTGTGTGTGTGCAGGGTTACTTAGCATCAGGCACCACAAACATTACAAATAGACTCAAGAAATGAAAAAAATACATTACAAACTAACTCAGACCTAATCTACCCAATCTTGAGCTGGTTCAAATTGCAGTCTTGATCTTGTGGACCTGAAATGTTAGTTGGCAAGCTAGTCGTAGTAAAACATAAGTGTTTGCAATAATCAAAATTCTATTTCTAAAAATCAGATACGTGATAGCAGCAATCAAATTTCCACACCTGCAAATAATTATAAATATTTCTAGCAAATACTACTCCACATCACAGATTTACATAATATAGATTTCAACAACATCAGCAAATACTTAAAACATAAATATAAACATTACAAATTATTCATTAACATCAATAATATTCAAAAATATAACAATTTATTCATTAACATCATAAAAATTCACCAAATATTCAGAAACTTATAAAAGTTCTTATGACATTGAAAAAACTAAACTACTCTGAATCTGTCAACTTATTATCAGCTGGAGCTACCTCTTTTCCACTCAACTGCTCCCTCATTTTGAACATTTCATCCAATAATTGATTGTGTTGCTCCTACATCTACATCTATATTTGTGCCTGCAACTAAACTTGCCAATTAGCTTGTGATTTCCTTACTTGATCAAGCTCTGTCTGAAGGGCATTTATCTGTTGACAATATAAGGACTCATGTGAACTTATTGCAAAGCTGGATCCAGTAGAGGTCATCCCCTCATATGTTTGGGCTTACGAACCTAAACCATAAACCCTTCCATATTACATTCCTCTTATGGCTTGCAACCAGATGCGGTACTTTGAATACTCTATAGACCCTCACCTACTGCGGCCTGACTTTCTCGAAGTCATGTATACTCCTCCTGTGAAAGTAGAATATATTGAAAGTTTGTTAGAGATGTTAAGCCCTTATGAACTTGCCCAAGGCTAACCAAGAGAAGGGGGGGGGGGGGGGGGGATGGGGGGGGGGGGGGGGGGGGTGAATTGGTATTTAAAAAAAAAATTCAATCAAAACACAAACTCAAACCAAACAAAAATTCACCATAAAGAAATTTAAAGTGCAAAAATTAAATGTAGAAAAAGTAGTAATAAAGAACACAGAAATTTATAGTGGTTCAGTCAACTCGACCTACGTCCACCCCCCGGAGGTTCCCTCCGAGTATTGCACTAAACTCAGTGACTCCTTTTGCTCCTATAGTAAGGCAAAGAAGCTTGTACAAAACCTCCTTTCCACTGACACCGGTGAGGTAGAGAATCTGACTACTTTTGCTTCCTCTTGAAGCAAGCAGAGAACCTTGATCGATTGCTGAAGTGTACCTCTCTCGAACCTCCAAGGACAAGGGATGACGATCGAAGAAGATGACTTGGATCCTTTCTTGGAGCAACCTTTATGAAACCCCTCACAAACTCTCCCTCATAAGATCCTCTCTCTTTCTCTCCCTTTCTCTCCCTCTCCTATAGGCTCTCTTAGGTCAAGACAATAACAAAAGATGATCTCATGGGGAAAACAAGAGGTATTAAATAGAAGAGCTTCAGAATAGCTCTTAATTTCAACAAATTGACATTATCATCCAGGATGATATAAATATCATCCTCTACAATCAACGCAAATTTCGCTCAATAAGCCCGAATGGTTTGGGTCGATCAGAAGGTTTTTGTTCATATCGTCCAGGATGATAGTATATTGTCATGTAAGATTAGTACAAATCATAGAATATCATCCAAAACATCACCCTGAATGGGTGTTTGAATGATGTAAAAATAACTTGATCGTCCAAGTCGATCTCATGATTGTCCATGATGATTAGTTTAATTATGTACATATCGTTCAAAGCATCGCCCTAAATAAATGCTGGTCGATATTTTATCATCCAGGAACAACTAAGGTTTTTGAAGTGATCATCCTAGCCAAATTGAGTGAAAGTTCATTAGGAATGTTAATCCCTAATAAACTAGCCAAGCTAACCAGTGAATTTATATTTTTTAAAAAAATCTTTCAATTAAAAATAAAATCACAACCAAACCAAAATTCACCACAAAAAAATTAAACATGTGAAAATTAAATACGAAAAAAGCAATAGTAAAGAACACAAAAATTTATAGTGGTTTGATCAACTCGACCTACATCTACTCCCCGGAGGCACCCTTCGAGTATTATAATTTATTCTGTGACTCTCCTTTTTCTCCCATAGCAAGGCAGAGAAGCCTATATAAAACCTCCTTTCCAATGACGCCAGTGAGGCAGAAAACCCAACTCCTTTTTCTTCCTTTTGAAGCAGACAGAGAACCTTGATCAATTGCTGAAGTGGATCTCTCTCAAACCTCCAAGAATAAGTGACAACGATTGGAGAGGATGACTTGGATTCTTGCTTGGAGCAACCTTTATGAAACCCCTCACAAACTCCCTCTCACAAGATCCTCTCTCTCTCTCCCTTTCTCCCCCTCTCCTTTAAGCTCTCTCAGGTCAAGACAGTAGCAAAAGATACTCTCTTCAAAGGAACAAGAGTTTTAAAATAGAAGAGCTTTAGAATAGCTCTTAATTGAAATAAACTGGCTTTATCTTCTAGGACGATATAAATATCATCCTATACGATTAGTTCAAATTAAGCTCAATCAGCTAGGATGATTTGGGACGATCAGAAGTTTTTTATTCATATCGCCCATGACGATACTATATCATTTTATACAATTAGTAGAAGACGTAAAATATTGTCCAGATAATTGCACTGAATGGATATCTAGACGAAGGAAAAATAGCTTGATCATCCAGGCCGATCTCATGATCATCCCGGACGATTAGTTCAAATCCATGAAAATCATTCAGATGATTTCCCTAAAAAGAAGGCAGTCGATGTTAATCATCTAGGAATAACTAAGGTTTTTTGAACTGATTGTCTCGGCTGATCCTGTGATCATCCAGGTTGATTTGTTCGAACAATCAAACCTTAAATGCTTTCCTTAATAATAAGATTAATTTAGGCATAATTATGTTTCATCGATCAGGATGATGCCTTGGGTGATGTTCAAAAATTAATAATACTTAAATAGATATGGTAGCTGATTCTTTTTGATTTGAGCTTATCATCCTGATCAATATGAATATCATTCAGGACAATGTGCTTAATGATAACTGCCTTAACTAGGATGTCCTAATTAGGATTTCTATTTTTAGCTATTCATATAGGATGATTTGTGGATCATCCTAGACTATATAACCAAAAATAGATAACTCTAAAAATAGTCAAAAATTTTCCCCTAAGTGTGTGTGTGTAAAGTTACTTAGCATTAGGAACTATATCATTTACAATAGACTCAAGAAAGGGAAAAGTTTACAAACTGACTCAGACCTAATCTACCCAATCTTGAGCTAGTTCAGTTTGTAGTTTGATCTTGTGGATCTGAAATGTTAGTAGGCTAGGCAGTCAAAGAGAAATAGAAGTATTTTACTATCATCAAAATTATACTCTCTAAAAGTAGATTCAAAACTATCTGCCCCTAATTTATGATGTCAAACACGAAGTAATCGAAGCATTTCAAAGCAATTTTAATGGAAATAGGTAAAGAAACAACCACAGTTCAAATATTTCAACTATAAATCATAAAAACATAACAAACTAGTACAACTACTCTCTCTTTTGTCATCACAAAAAAGAAGAGGAAAAAAAAAATAACACAAACTACTAAACTAAAGTAAAACAACATCACACAAAAATAAGCAAACTAAAAGAAAGACGGCCCCTGATCATCTGAAGGAGGAGGTGGTGGTGGATGTGGCTGAAAGTAAATTGAAAGAGTCGCAACCTGCTCCCAAAGCCAGGCCATATCCAGGTCGTGCTGGAGCTGCTGGTGAGTACGTAAGCATCAAAGCTAGAAACGTCCTCCACATGTTTCTGCTCCTATGCAGCAATGAAGGTCTTGAAGCGAGTGTCCCACTGGTCAAATCGCTCTACTAGTTGATCTAGCTGAGAGTGCTGGCGGAGCGGAGTAGGTGCAGGAATAAGTATAGGAGCTGCCTCCTCCTTAGCTCTTTTGGCTTCCTCATGCCCCATGTGAAGATGAGTACTGTGAAGAATGTGGAAGGTGTTGTTTGTGTAGAAGGAAGGTTGAAAATTTGGTGGGGCAGGATATTGGAGGTTGTATTTTGATTCTAAGATATAGGCAATGATATGTCCTAGGGCAAGATTGTGCTTCCTTATATATCCTTGATCATGAATAGTTGTCAGATGCTCAAGGTAGCAAAAAATCAAATATGTGGCATTGAATTCACGACGAGCCAAAATGTAAAAAGTGGTGATCGGAAGAAGAAGAGTAATATGAATGAGATCACCAGTTTTTGGAAGAATTGATGTGCGAAGGATATGATGGATTGTCCTAACATCTTTGAGTAAGGTGCTAGACTCTCCAACATGAAAGTGAGCATTAATATTTCTAAGAAAGTGGTTGGTCGGAGCCCATTCATAGTCAAGATTAGAGCATAGGGTATGGAGTTTGTTCTATGTGGTAGAAAGTTGTAAAAGTTCTTCACAGTCCTAATATGTGATTTATACGGGACATCGATTCACATAGGACCTGAGAGCAGTGAAAGAAGAATTTATGCAGAGGCTAGTGAAAAATTCAAAAAGAAGCTCAGAGTTGAAGGGGATAGACAGAGTAAGAAGGAAGGTAAAGGAAGTGTACGCAAACAAATCTTGGACAGGCTATAAAAGAATGTGTGGATTGACAGTCCTGGATATAATAATCTCGGCTATTTTGTACCTTTGATAGGTGGCTTGATCATCCACCTCTGTGAAGCGAGGGTCCAGATTCTCCCTAGAGGAACTCCCAAAAGGATGGCGAGATCTCTATCCATCAGCCATACTCAGGACAATAGAGCACAAGAGTAAGAGAAAAGAGGATTTCAGAAGGATTGTGTGAGAAAAATGTTTGAGGGCCTCAGTTTAAAAAGAATCGGACCGATCATCTAGGATGATCTTAGAATCATCCAGGATGATATGGTGTAATAATAGCATCCGAGATAATTGGTTAAAAAGGTGATAAAGTCATCCAGGATGATTAGATATCGTCTAGGATGATAAGACACAGGCAATTGTTCTGAGGAGTCATTCCGGACAACCATTGAAAAAGCAGATCATCATGGACAATTAGGTGGATCGTCCAGGACAATGCATAATAATGGATCATGCCAACCAAATCTAAAAATGTTTAAAATATTGCCATGTTGATCATCTAGAATGAACAAGTGGATCTTCTAGGACGATCATCAATAATTGATCGTACCAGCCGAATTTAAAGAGCTTAAACGTATTGCCACGTATATCATCCAGGACAAACATGAGGATCTTACGGGTAAATTTTCCATAAATTGAGCAAAGATTTAAGAACATTGTCTAGGATGAAGAGGATCGTACGGGATGGTTATAGTAAGCAAAGCGAGATAAGATCAGATTGTTCAGGACGATAAAGTTTCATCCAGGATGATGATTAATAGAGAGAATATATCAGCCATCAGATGAAATTTGAATAGTGAATTGAACCTATCGTCCAGGATGATATGAATATTGGTCAGGATGATGTGACAAAAGAGTTTAAATTAGATGATGGATGGAGATGATTAGAGAAGGCCAAACACAACAACACCAGTAAAAGATAAAATAAAAAGACATAAGAGAAAAAAATGAAACAAAACAAAAAATTAAATTTTTTTTTTCTTTTAAAGGTACAAAAATGATAAATTCTCTAAGTGATTGAATTTAAGGACTTGTAAGATCAATGAGTTAACTTGTCAAGATTCAAAAAAGATAGAATATTCGTTCTTGTTAACCCTAGCTCGGACATCTCTCAGGGCAAAATCATCTTTTAAAAATAAGAGACCTAACTCAGAATAAACTAATCTGATAATAAAAAGAGATGCGTTCAAAACTTGGTTCCAGAAAAATATCTTATAGAATAATATACTAAAGTAATTTGACACAATCATAAAATTTTAAAATCAAGCCTTTGAAAATACCAAGTGACACATGAATTCTTCTAAGATTTAAAGGTTTTGAAAGAGAGGGGAACTTTTTTTCTTTTTGTGGGCTCATTTTATGCCACTTGTCAATTGATTGGCATGCTTTGCGCATCATTTAATTTTTCATACACTTTGTGTATATTTTTTAATTTGGCGTCATTGTGCATCTTTTATTTTTGGTGTCATTGGCTATTTTTTTATTATTTTTGCAAGCTAGATCCCTTTTCAAAACTCTTAAATATTCTCAGTTATGAGTATATCTTCTAAATATTAGTGAAGAAAAATTCACTCTCTAATAAATGGAATAATAAATCATAAAACAAACTCAAATTCATATGATAAATGCAAAAATAAGATTTCAAAGAACTTGAAAGTAATATAAAGACTTTACATATTTTATATATAAGGTAGATTACTGTAGCAAGGTAGAAAAGATCTCAATCGCAAAGTCCAGTTTTTAATTTGAGATAGACTTTTATTTAGAAAAGAAAATTATACCACTAAAAGAGGTTAGAGGGAGGAAAACAATCAACCGTGTTTCTCCCTTTAATTGATTTAGGGATGTTTAGTCATTAACTACAAATTTCCAAAAACTAAAATAAAAGGTAAAATATCATTTCAGCTATAAAAAGGAAAACAAAAAAGTAAAAAAAAAAAATTAACAGAGATGTAACAACTATAAAGTAAAAGCAAAAATAATAAACTTAAACAAAAAATAATAACAATCAATAGAGTAGTAAACATGCAATTTAGAATTTATTAAGTAGTAAGTTTATGCAGATATGAGCCACGAGCCTCCACTGTCCAAGTACTATATGCTCTCATGAGGTCTTTAGTGGGAGCACACCTACAAAAATCATCAACTGTCAGAATGCTTTTTATTTAAATAATTAAATTCATCAAGTAAAGACATATAATTGCTATCAAGTAGAGTGTGATCTTTACTTAAACTTTCATGCTCTTTTTACAAATTCAAAAACTCCAATTTCAAACTAGCATGTATTTTCTTAAGTTTCTTATATGATGCATGAATTATCTCACAAATATCAAGTAATTGATCATAAGTTGGTTCACATACCTCTTCTTGATAAGATTGACCAAGATTATCTCCCATTAAGCACAAGTTTGTTATCTCCTCTTCAGCTTTAGTTTCAGATGTGTCAGATACAGAATTCACCCAGAAAGCTTTTTGGTACTATTTTTTATCCTTCATTTATTTGGCTTTTTGCTTACCCTTCTCCTTACTTGGGTGCTCCTTAAGTGTAGGACAATCAACTTTAATATGTGCATGCTTTCTACTTTCAAAGCAAATAATATCAGAAGAACTTTTATAATTTTTGCTATCCTTTCCTCTTTTCCACTTCTGATGATACTTGTTGTTCTTCCTTAAAAAGCTTTTAAATTTCCTAGTGATAAAGGCAACATCATCATTTTCAGACCAGAAAGAATCAGTGTCCATGTTGTTTGCCTTCACTGCCACAGTTTTCTCCTTCTTTTTCTCACGTGCATCAAGATTTCTTTGATTCAGCCCTTGCTCATAAGAAATGAGTGATCCAAGTAAATTATAAATAGAATAAGTATTTAAATCTTTAGATTAAACAATTGTAGTGATCTTAGCATCAAAAGTAGAAGGCAATCATCTCAAAATTTTATTTACTCTTTCATAATTAGTCAGATCTCTTCCTAAAGCTTGCAATGAGGTGACAATTTGAGTAAACATATATACATGTCAAAAATTGATTAAGAAGGTTTCATACAAAAAAGTTCATAGTCATGCAATATAATAATTAACATAGATTATTTAACTTCATTGGTTCCTTCATAAATTACACACAATCTATCCCAAATTTCTTTACCACTTAGATAAGTTGAAACACGTATATAATCTTCAGATTTCAAAGCACAGAAAAAATAATTCAGGAATTTTGCATTAAATTGTGCTAAATATCTTTTATCAAAAGTCCATTCAATAAAAGGAACTTTAATTTTAATGTCATTAATTTTACGAGAAGGTGGTGTATATGCTTCTTTCAGAAGCATCCACATACGATAGTCAATCAATTATAAAAAAGAAGACATGCGAGTTTTTCAAAAATCAAAAGGAACATTATCAAACAAAGGTGGTCGTGTCATAGAATATCCTTTTATTATATTACAATTACCAAAGTTAGCCATGGATCAAAATTCAAAAGTTTCAAAAACTCAATTTTATGAATCCCGCTCTGATACCACTTAAAAGTTCGTTAGGGATGTTAAGCCATTATGAACTAGCCCAAGCAAACCAAGGGGGGGGGGGGGTGAATTGATATTTTTTTTTTTAAAAAAAAAATTTCAATCAAAAACAAAATCTCAACCAAACTAAAATTCACCACAAAGAAATTAAACCTGCTGAAATTAAATGTGGAAAAAATAGTGGTAAAGAACATAGAAATTTCTAGAGGTTCGGTCAACTCGACATACGTCCACTTCCCAGAGGAACCCTCCGTGTATTGCACTAAACTCAGTGACTCTCCTTTTGCTCCCACAGCAAGGCAGATAAGCTTGTACAAAACCTCCTTTCCACCGACACCGATGAGGCAGATAACCCAACTCATTTTGCTTCCTCCTGAAGCAGGCAGAGAACCTTGATCGATTATTGAAGTGGACCTCTCTCAAACCTCCGAGAATAAGGGATGACTATCAGAGAAGATGACTTGGATCATTTCTTGGAGCAACCTTTGTGAAACCTCTTACAAACTCCCCCTAATAAGATCCTCTCTCTCTCTCTCTCTTTCCCTTTCTCTCCTTGTCCTCTAGGCTCTCTCAGGTCAAGTTAGCAGCAAAAGATATCCTCTTCAAAGGATCAAGAGTTCTTAAATAGAAGAGCTTTGGAATAGCTCTTAATTGCAACAAAACAACTTTATCATCCAGGATGATATAAATATCATCCTATACGATCAGTGCTAATTAAGCTCAATCAGTCAGGGCAATTTGGGATGTTCAAAAATTTTTTATTCATATCATCCAGGATGATATTATATCATTAAATATAATTAGTACAAGATGTTAAATATCATCTAGACAATTGCACTGAAAGGATGTCTGGAAGATAGAAAAATAGCTTGATCGTCCAGGCCGATCTCATGATCGTCCTGGATGATTAGTTCAAATCCATGAAAATTATCCAGACCATTGCCCTGAAAAGAAGGTGGCTGATGTTGATCATCCAGGAACAACTAAGGTTTTTTGAACTGATCATCCCGGCCGATCCAGCGATTGTTCTGGATGATTTAATTAAGTAATCAAACCTTAATTATTTTCCTTAATAACCAGATTAGTTTAGGCATAATTGTGTTTAATCATCCAAGATGATGCCCTAGATGATGTTTAAAAATAAATAATATCTAAATAGATTTGACAGCTAATATATTCTAATTTTAGCCTATCATCTTGGCCAATATGAATATCATCCAGGACATTGTGCTTAATAACGGGTGCCTTAACCAGGATGCCCTAATTAGGGTTTCTATTTTGAACTAATCGTTCATGCCGATTTGTCGATCATCCCAGATGATGTGACAAAAAATAGAGAACTCTAAAAATAGTCAAAAAAATTTCTCCAAGTGTGTGTGTGAAAGGTTACTTAGCATCAGGAACCATATCATTTATAATAGACACAAGAAAGGGAAAAGTTTACAAACTGACTTAGACCTAGTCTACCCAATCTTGAGCTGGTTCAAAATATAATTTGATCTTGTGGACCTAAAATGTTAATAGGCAAGGCAGTCGTAGAGAAATAGAAGTATTTTGCTATCGTTAAAATTATACTCCATGAAAGTAGATTCATAATAATGTCCCTCTTTTTAATTATAACAAACACAAAGTAATTGAAGCAGTTCAAAATAGTTTTAATGAAAACATGTATAGAAATAACCACAGTTCAAATACTTCATCTATCCATCATAAAAACATAACAAACTAGAATAGAGTAGAATAATACAAAATAGTACAGCTACTCCCCCTTTTGACATCATAAAAAGGAGGGAAAAAGAAAAACAACACAAACTACTAAACAGAAGTAAAACAACATCACACAAAAAAAAAAAAGAAAACTAAAAGAAAGATGGCCCCTAATCATCCTAAAGAGGAGGAGTGGTGGTGGTGGTGGATGTGGCTGATAGTAACTAAAAAGAGTCGTAAATCGCTCCCCAAGCCATCCCATATCCTAGTCGTGCTAGAGCTGCTAGTGAGCTACATAAGCGTCAAAGAGAGCAACGTCTTCCACATGTTGCTGCTCCTATGTAGCAATGAAAGTCTCAAAGTGAGTTTCCCACTGGTCAAATTTCTCCACTAGCTAATCCAGCTGAGAGTGTTGGCGAAGCAGAGTAGTAGCAGAAACAGGTGTAGGAGCTACCTCCTCCTCAGCTCCCTCAGCTTCCTCGTGCCCTGGGTGGAGATGAATACTGTGATGAATGTGGAAGGAGTTGTTTGAGTAGAAGGCAGGCTAAAAATTTTGTGGGATTGGATATTTAGGTTGTATTTTGATTCTAAGACATATGCAATAATATATTCTAGGACAAGATTGGGCTTCCTCCCATGTCCTGGATCTCGAATAGCGGTCAGATGCTCAAGGTAGTGAAAACTCAAATTTGTGGCATTGAATTCATGATGAACCAAAATATAAAAAGTGGTGATCTAAATAAGAGGAGTGATGTAAACATGATCACTAGCTTTTGGAAGAATTGAGGTGCAAAGGACATGCTGGATTGTCCTAACATCTTTGAGTAAGGTGCTAGACTCTCAAACGTGAAAGTGAGCATTAGTATTTCTAAGAAAGTGGTTGGCTAGAGCCCAGTCATAGTCAGGATCAGATCATAGGGTATAGAGTTTGTCCCCTATGGTGGAAAGTTACAAAAGTTTTTTACAATCCAGATATGTGATTTCGACGGGACGTTGATTCACATAGGACCCTAGAGTAGTGAAGAAGAATTTATGCGGAGGCTAGCAAAAAATTTAAAAAGAAGCTTAGAGTTGAAGGGGACAGAGAGAATAAGATGAAAGATCAAGGAAGTATGTGCAAACAAATCTAGGATAGGATATGAAAGAATGTATAGATTGACTGTCCATGATACAGTAATCCCGACTATTTTGTACCTTTTGATAGGCGGCTTGATCATCCACCTCAGTGAAATGAGGTTCCAAATTCACCCTAAAATAACTCCCAGAAGGATGGAGAGATCACTTTCCATTAGCCATACTCAGGAAAACAAAGCACAAGAGAGTAAGAGAAAAGAGGATTTTAGAAGGATTGTATGAGAAAAATGTTTGAGGGCCTCAGTTTAAAAATAATTTGACTGACCGTCCAGGACGGTCGTAAAATCATCCAAGATGATATGGTGCAATAATTTTGTCTGGGATGATTGGTCAAAAAGGAAGTAAAGTTATACAAGATGATCATATATCATCTGGGATTATAAGGCATAGGCGATCATCCTGAGTCATTCTGGATGACGGTTGAAAAGCATATCATCCTGGATGATTAGGTGGATCATCCAGGATGATGCACAATAATGAATCCTACTGGTCAAATTTAAAAACAATTAAAATATTTCCATATGGATTATCTGGGATGAATAGGTGGATCGTCGGAGATGATAATCAATAATTGATTATACCAGCTAAATTTAAAGAGCTTAAACATATTTCCATGTGTATCATCCAGGACAAACATATGGATCATACAGGCCAATTTTCCATAAATTAAGCAAAGATTTAAGAATATTATCCAAGACAAATAGGATCATCCGAGTTGATCATAGTAAGCAAAGAAGGATACAATTAGATCATCCAGGATAATAAAGTTTTGTCCAAGATGATGATTAACAGAGAGAATATATCAGTTGTTAGATAAAATTTGAATAGTGAATTGAACCTATCATCCAGGATGATATGAATATCAGCCGAGATGATGTGACAAAAGAGTTTAAAATTAGATGATGGATGGAAATGATCAGAGAAGGCCAAACACAACAACACCAATAAAAGATAAAATAAAAAGATAGAAGAGAAAAAAATGAAATAAAACAAAAAATCAATTTTTTTTTTAATTTTAAAGGCACAAAAATGATAAATTCTCTAAGTGATTGATTTAAGGACTTGTAAGATCAATGAGTTAACATCGTCAAAATCCAAAAATGATAGAATATCCCATCCTGCTAACCCTAGCTCAGACTTCTCTCAGGGAAAAATTGTCTTTTGAAAACAAGAGACCTAACTCAGAATAAACCAATTGGATAAAAAAAGAGATCCATTCAAAACTTGCTTCTAGAAAAATATCTTATAGAATAATATACCAAAATAATTTGTCACAATCATGAAATTTTGAAATCAAGCCTTTTAAAATATCAAGTGACACATGAATTCTTCTAACATTTAAAGGTTTTGAAAGAGATGAAAGCTTTTTTATTTTTGTGGGCTCATTTTATGCCTGTTGTCAATTGATTGGTGCACTTTACATATCGTGTGATTTTTGATACACTTTGTATATATTTTTAAGTTGGCATCATTACGGATCTTTTATTTTTGGTGTCATTGGTTATTTTTCTTATTATTTTTACAAGCTAGATCCTTTTTCAAGACACTTAAATATTCTCAGTTGTAAGTATATCTTTTAGATATTAAAGAAGAAAAACTCACTCTTTAATAAATGGAAGAATAAATCTCAAAAGAGACTCAAATTCATATGATAAATATAAAAACAAGATTTCAAAGAACTTAAAAGTAATATAAAGAATTTGAATATTATATATAAGGTAGATTACTATAGCAAGGTAGAAAAGATCTCAATCGCAAATTCTAGTTATTAATTTGAGAAAGATTTTTATTTAGAAAAGAAAATTATACTACTAAAAGAGGTTAGAGCGAGAGAAACAATCAATGGTGTTTCTTCCTTTAACTGATTTAGGGATATTTAGTCATTGACTACAAATTTCCAAAAACTAAAATACAAGGCAAAATATTATTTCAGCTATAAAAAGGAAAACAAAAAGAAGAAGAAGAAAAACAATAGAGATATAATAACTATAAAGTAACAACAAACTTAATAGACTAAAATAAAAAAATAATAACAATTAATAGGGTAGTAAAAATACAATTCAGAATTTATTAAACAGAAAGTTTATGCAGTTATGAGCCGCGAGCCTCCACTGTCAAAGTAGCATATGCTCTCACGAGGTCTTTCGTGAGAGCACACCTACAAAAATCATCAACAGTCATATTTAGGAACCCAAACAGGTTTGAGTCCCTTCTTATGAAAAGAAGAATGCGATGCATGTGTGTCATATTGTGAATTATGAAGTTTGAGTCTCCACACCCAATGTGTACTATGGTGAATAGTGCAAGTGTGTGAAATGTGTCCTAGCATGCCACAAGAGAAACATCTAACTCCGGGAAAAGGATTTACTAATCTGTTTGGGTTATAATGTCACTTCCTAGGTTTTGGCTTTGGATCAAATATTGATGTATTCCAATTTCTCTTAAGTGTATTCAATTTAGCTTTAAACCTCTAGTTAGCACTTTCTAAAATAGCATTATAAACATTCAAAAAGTGCTCTTTATGCTCAGATTCTTCAGTATAAGTCTTAAAATTAGATTCAAGTAAGGTGTAGGATGCTTTTAAAGAATCATGCTCAAAAATCAAATTAGAATACTTTTATTTAAATCATTAAATTCATCAAGTAAAGACATGTGATTGCTATCAAGTAGAGTGTGATCTTTACTTAAACTTTCATTCTCTTTTTACAAATTCAAAAACTCTAATTTCAAACTAGCATATATTTTCTTAATTTTCTTATATGATGCATTAATGTTCTCACAAATTTCAAGTAATTGATCATAGGTTGGTTCACATACCTCTTCTTGATCAGATTGACCAAGATGATCTCCCATTAAGTACAAAATTGTTTTCTCCTTTTTAGCTTCAATCTCAGATGTGTTAGATGCAGAATTCACCCAGAAAGTTTTTGTTATTAGTTCTTATCCTTCATGTATTTGGTTTTCTCCTCACCCTTCTCCTTACTTGGGTGCTCTATAAGTGTAGGACAATTAGCTTTAACATGTCCAGGCTTCATGCATTCAAAACAAACAATATCAGAAGAACTTTTATAATTTTTGCTATCCTTACCTCTTTTCCACTTCTGATGATACTTGTTGTTCTTCCTTAAAAAGATTTTAAATTGCCTAGTGATAAAGGCAACATCATCATTTTCAGACTCGGAAGAATCAGTGTCCATGTTGTTTTTCTTCAGTGCCACAATTTTCTCCTTCTTTTTCTCACCTGCTTCAAGATTTTTTTGTTTCACCCCTTGCTCGTATGCAATGAGTGATCCAAGTAAATTATCAATAGATTAAGTATTTAAATCTTTAGATTCAAAAATTGTAGTGATCTTAGCATTAAAAGAGGAAGGCAAGCATCTAAAAATTTTATTTACTCTTTCATAATTAGTTAGCTCTCTTCCTAAAGCATGCAATAAGGTGATAATTTGAGTAAACTTAGTATACATGTCAGAAATTGATTCAGAAGGTTTTATACAAAAAAGTTTATAGTCATGCAATAAAATATTCAACCTAGATTGTTTAACTTCATTGGTTCCTTTATAAGTTACACACAATCTATCCCAAATTTATTTACCAGTTGCACAAGTTGAAACACACATATAATCTTCAGATTTCAAAGCATACAAAAAATAGTTCAAGTATTTTACATTAATTTGTGCTAAATCTCTTTCATCGAAAGTCCATTAAGTAAAAGAAAGTTCAGTTTTAATGCCATTTATTTAACAAGAAGGTGGTGTATAACCTTCTTTCACAAGCATCCACATACGCTAGTCAATCGATTGTGAAAAAGTAAAAATGGGAGTTTTAGAAAAATCAAAAGGAATATTGTCAAATAAAGGTGGTCGTGTAATAGAATATTCTTCTGTTATATTACGATTACCAAAGTTAGTCATTGATCGAAATTTAAAAGTTTTTTAAAAACTCAATTTTATGAATCCTACTCTGATACCACTTGAAAGTTTGTTAGAGATGTTAAGCCCTTATGAATTAGCCCAAGCAAACCAAGAGGGGGGGGGGGGGGGGGGGGGGGGGGGGTGAATTGATATTTAAAAAAAACTTTCAATCAAAAACAAAATCTAAACCAAACCAAAATTCACTACAAAGAAATTAAACGTGCAGAAATTAAATGTAGAAAAAGTAATAGTAAAGAATAAAAAAAAATTATAGTGGTTGGTCAACTCGACCTACGTTCACTCCCTAGAGGCACCCTCCGAGTATTGCACTAAACTTAGTGACTCTCCTTTTGCTCCCATAGCAATGCAAAGAAGCCTGTACAAAATCTCCTCTTCATTGACACCGCTGAGGCAGAGAATGCAACTCCTTTTGCTTCATCCTAAAGCAGGCAGAGAACCTTGATCGAATATTGAAGTGGACTTCTCTCAAACTTCCAAGAATAAGGAATAAAGATTGGAGAAGATGACTTGGATCTTTGCTTGATGTAACTTTTTATATCCCCTTTATGAAACCCCTCACAAGATCCTCTCTCTCTCTCTCTCTCTCTCTCTCTCTCTCTCTCTCTCTCTCTCTCTCTCTCCCTTTCTCTCCCTCTCCTCTAGGCTCTCTCAGGTCAAGATAGTATTAAAATATATTCTCTTCAAAGGAACAAGAGTTCTCAAATAGAAGAACTTCAAAATAGCTCTTAATTGTAACAAACTGATTTTATCGAAATGTACGATTAGTGCAAATTAAGTTTAATCAGCTAGGATGATTTGGGACAATTATAAGTTTTTTGTTCATATCATCCAGGATGATACTATATCATCCTGTATAATTAGTATAAGATGTTAAATATCATCCAAACAATTACGCTGCAAGGATATTTGGATGATGGAAAAATAGCATGATCGTCTAGGCCGATCTCAAAATTATCCCGGATGATTAATTCAAATCCATGAAAATTGTTCAAACCATCACCCTGAAAATAAGGTGGTTGCTGTTGATCATCCAGGAACATTTAAGGTTTTTTAAACTAATTATCCCGGCCGATCCTGCGACCATCCAGGACGATTTGATCGAGCAATCAAACCTTAATTACTTTCCTTAATAACCAAATAAATTTAGGCATAATCGTGTTTCATCATCCAAGATGATGTCGTGAACGATGTCCAAAAATAAATAATACCTAAATAAATCTTGTGATTGATTCTTTCTTATTTGAGCCTATTATCCCGTCAAATATAAATATGATCTAGGACGATGTGCTTAATGATGATTGCCTTAACTAAGATGCCCTAATTTGGGTTTATATTTTTAATTGATCATCTAGGCTAATTTGTGAATTGTACTAGATGATGTTACCAAAAATAGAGAACTCTAAAAATAGTTAGAAATTTTCCCCCAAGTGTGTATGTGCAAGGTTACTTAGCATCAGGAACCACATCGTTTACAATAGACTCAAGAAAGGAAAAAATTTACAAATTAACTTAGACCTAGTCTGCTTAATCTTGAGCTGGTTTAAATTATACTTTGATCTTATGGACCTAAAATGTTAGTAGGCATGGTGTTGCGTATCTGATTTTAGAAATAGAATTTTGACTCGCAAACACTTATGTTTTTCTATGACTGCCTTACCTACTAACATTTCAGGTCCACAAGATCAAAACTATAAGTTGAACCAGCTCAAGATTGGGTAGATTAGGTCAGAGTCAGTTTGTAAAATTCTTTTCCCTTTCTTGAGTCTATTATAAATAATATGGTTACTGATGATAAGTAACCTTGCACACACACACACTCGGGGGAATTTTTCTATCTGATTTAGAGTTCTCTATTTTGAGGACATCATCCAGGATGATCAGTAAAAAATAGAAACTCTAATTAGGGCATCCTTATTAAGGAAGCCGTCATTAAGCTCATCGTCCTAGATGATATATGTATCGTCTGGGATGATATGCTCAAATAAAAAAGAATTAGCCACCAAATCTATTTAGGTATTATTTATTTTTAAACATCATCCAAGACATCATCCTGGACGATACACACAATTATGCCTAAATTAATCTGGTAGTTAAGGAAAGCAATTAAAGCTTGATTGATATGATCACATCATCCTGGATGATCGTAGGATTGTCCGAGATGATCAGTTTAAAAACCTTAGTTGTTCTTGAATGATCACATATCGGGCATCGTCTATTCAGGGTAATGTTTTAGATGATTTTTATGGATTAATACTAATCGTCCGGGATGATTGTGGGATCATCCTGGCCAATCAAGCTATTTTTCAATAGTCCAGACATCCATTCAGAGCGATGGTCTAGCCAATATTCTATGATTTTAACTAATTATATAGGATGATATTTAATTGTCCAGGACGATAGGAACAAAAACCTTATGATCGTTCAAAATCTTCCTGGTTGACTGAGATTAATTTGCACTGATCGTACAGAATGATATTAATATCATCCTAGACGATAAAGTCGGCAAGTTGCAATTAATGAGCTATTCTGAATCTCTTATATATAAGCTCTCTTATATTACCCATGAGTGTATCTTTTGCTTTTGTCTTTACTTGAGAAAGCCTAGAGGAGAGGGAGAGAGAGGATCTTGTGAGGGGGAGTTTGTGAGAGGGTTTCACAAAGGTTGCTTCAAGCTTTGATCCACATCTTCTACTTCCATCATAGTCCCTTGTCCTTAGAGGGTTGATAGAGGTTCACTTCAGCAATCGATCAAGGTTCTCTTCCTACTTTAGGAGGAAGCAAAAGGAGTTGGGTTCTCTATCTCACCGGTGTCATTGGAAAGGAGTTTTGTAAAGGCTTCTCTGCCTTGCTGTGGGAGCAAAAGGAGAGTCACTGAGTTTTAGTATAATACTCGGAGGGCACCTCCGGAGAGTGGGTGTAGGTCATGTTGACCAAACCACTATAAATCTTTGTATTCTTTACTACTATTTCTTTGCTTTAATTTCCATACTTTGATTATCGTTGTGGTGAATTTTGGTTTGAGTTTTGTGTTTTAATTGTTTGAAAAATTTTTAAAATACCAATTCACTCCCCTCATAGTTAGCCTCGGGCTAGTTCATAAGGGCTTAATATCCCTAATGAACTTTCAAGTGGTATCAGAGCAGAATTAAAAAAAATAAAGTTTGAAAACTTTTTAAATTTTGATTTATGACTAGCTCCGGTAATCATAATACTGTGAAAGGGTATTCTATTACCTGACCATCTTTGTGTGATATTATTCCTTTTAATTTTCAGAAATCTTGCATGTCTACATTTTTACAATCAATTGACTATCGCATGTCGATGCTTGTTAAAGAAGGTTACTCACCTCCTTTCCATGAAATTAATGACATTAAAATTGAACTTCCTTTTACTGAATGGACTTTTGATGATAGAGATTTAGCACAACTTAATGCAAAATGTTTGAACTCTTTTTTATGTACTTTAAAATCTAAAGATTACATGTGTGTTTCTACTTATGCTACTGGTAAAGAGATTTGGGATAGATTGTGCATTACTTATGAAGGAACAAATGAAGTTAAACAATCTCGATTGAATATTTTATTGGATGATTATACAATTTTTTGTATGAAACCTTCTGAATCAATTTCTAAAATATATACAAGGTCTACTCAAATTGTTACTTCTTTGCATGTCTTAGAAAGACAACTCACTAACTATGAAAAAGTCAATAAAATTTTAAGATGCTTGCCTTCCTCTTTTGATGCGAAGATCACTACAATTACTAAATCCAAAGATTTGAATACTTATTCGATTGATAATTATTTGGATCACTCATTGCTTATGAGCAAGGGGTGAATCAAAGAAATCTTGATGCAGGTGAGAAAAAGAAGGAGAAAACTATGGCATTGAAGGCTAACAATACAGACACTGAATCTTCTGGGTCTGAAAGCAATAATGTTGCCTTAATCACAAGGCAACTCAAAAGCTTTCTAAGGTAGAAGTAAAAGAACCATCAAAAGTGGATTAAAGATAAGGGAAACAAAAATTTCAAGAATTCTAATGATATGATCTATTTTGAATGCAGGAAGCCTAGACAAGTTAAAGCTAATTTTCCCACACTTAAGGCTCAACCAACCAAGGAAAAGGGTGAGGAAATACCAAAGATAAAAAAGGACAAGAAGAAGTTTCAAGAGGCATTCTGGGTGGATTTTGTATCAGACTCCTCTGAGACTAAAGCTGAAGAGGAGACAACAAACTTGTGCTTGCTGGTAGATAATCATCTTGGTCAAAGTGACCAAGAAGAGGTATGTGAACTGACCTATGGGCAACTAGGTGAAGTTTCTGAACAAATTTATGCATCATATAGGAAACTTAAGAAAACTCATGCTAGCTTAAAATTGGAGTTTTTAAATTTGCAAAAAGAGCATGAAATTTTACTTTAAGATCATTCTATAATTGATAGCAATCACATGTCTTTACCTAATGAGTTTGATGCATTAAACAAAAAGCATACTGAATTATTTGATGAACATATTTTCTTGAAGTCATCCCATGTAGAATTAGATAAGGAGTTCAAAAAATTAGAAAATTTTATAACTTTTGAAAATAAAAAACCATAATTACATGCATCACATAAAAAGAAGCATCACCACTGAGTAGATTAGTACATCCTTTTCCTAAAGTTAGATTTTTTCAAGTGGCATGTTAGGACACATAGCACACACATGCACCATTCACCGTAGTACACATTGGCTATGGAGACCCAAATTTCATGATTCATAGTATAACACACATGCATGACCTACTACTTTCCATAAGAAGGGACCCAAATATGTTTGAGTTCCTAAATCTGAGATTTGAAGATTTTGTAGGAGTGCTCTCACAAAAGGCCTCATGAGAGCATGTGGTACCTGGACAGCAGAAGCTCATGACACATGACTGGAGATGCTAATCAATTCATTTCATTGGAGGCCAGGGCTGGAGAGAAGGTTACTCTTGGAGACAACACTACCAGGAAAGTGGTGGGCGCAGGTATAATTGGAAACTCCTAGAACCTTTTGATTGAAAATGTTTTGCTTGTAGATGGACTAAAACACTACTTTCTCAGCATCAGTCAGCTATGCGATAAAGGCTTTATCATAAAATTCTTGACAAACACTTGCATCATAAGCTTAAATAATAATACTGTTTTGCAGGGAAAGTGGATCAACAATATTTACATGCATGATTTAAATAATATTGGATGTACTGCTTCATTTTGTTTAAAAACTACTGCTGATGATTCTTGGTTGTGGCATAGGAGATTATGTCATGCCAGTATGAAAACCTTTAGGAGAGTGACTCAGAAAGACCTAGTTAGATGTATCCCCAAGCTTAAGTTCATAAAAGACCACCTTTGTGATGCCTACTAATTAGGGAAGCAAGTCCATTCCACTTTTCACTCCATTAAGGATATTAGCACCTCTAAACCTTTAGAAATCCTTCATATGGATTTGTTTGGACTCATTAGCACTGCTAGCTTAGGAGGAAAGTCTATGGTTTTGTGATTATCGATGATTACTCAAGGTTTACTTGGATTAGATTTCTATCACACAAGAATGAGTCTTTTGATGAATTTAGAGCCTTCTTCACTTGGATTCAGAAAAAGCTAGGTTATGAGATCTTGACCATCCATAGTGACCATGGGGGGAGTTTAAAAATGAGAGATTTGGAGACTTTTGTGATGATAAGGGGATTAGCCATAACTTCTCATCTCCTAGGATCCCTCAGTAGAACGGGATAACTGAAAGGAAAAGCTGGATCTTAGTTGAAGCCATTAGAGCCATACTTGCTGACTATTCACTTCCAAAATTCTTTTGGACTGAAGCGGTAAACACAGCTTAATATGTGTTAAATAGGGTGAATGTTAGAGTCAAACTTGATAAGACACCCTATAAGATCTTTAATGGTAGGATACCCAATATTTCTCACCTCCATGCCTTTGTTTGTAAGATTTTCATTCATATTAATGGGAAGTCTCACTTAGGAAAATTTGACCCAAAATCTGATAAAGGATTGTTCTTAGGATATTAAAATATGGGGAAATCCTTTAGGGTGTTTAATAAGAGGCATTGGTGGTGGAGGAGACTACTCATGTAGTATTTAATGAATCTGATCCTAGAAAGTCTAGGGTTGAGGAGAAAGATGAAGTTGGAGAGAATACCATTGGAGTTGGAAAGTTGGAGAAGAGGGGAGAGTCCCAAAACACTGAAGGAGTAGGTGAGATTACCCAAGGAGTAGAAAATATATATCTGGAGGAAAGGGTTGAACCTACACACACTTTGCCTAGAGATTAAAGATACTATTCAAGTCACCCCAAAGAACTGATCTTAGGAGACCCTTCTAAAGGAGTTAGGACTAGATATGGACTTAGGAAGGAAGTGAACCACTCTGCCTTTATCTTAATGACTGAACCCACCAACATAAACCAAGCCCTTTCTAATGAGTTTTGGATCTTAGCCATGCAAGAGAAGTTAAACCAATTTGTTAGGAATGATGTTTGGGAGCTTATAGAAAGACCAAAGAGACAAAGTATAGTTAGAACCAAATGGGTCTTTAAGAATAAGATGAATGATTATGATGTGGTGGTTAGGAATAAGACAAGATTGGTGGCTAAGGGGTACAACCAAATAGAATGGATAGATTCTGAGAAGACCTTTGCCCCTATAGCTAAATTAGAAGCCATTAGAGTGTTATTAGCTTTTGCCAGTTATAAGGGATTTAAGCTTTTAAAAATAAACGTTAAGAGTGCCTTTTTAAATGGGGTAATAAAAGAGGATGTGTTTGTAGAACAACCCCCAGGTTTTGAGAGTTCCCAATTTTCAAATTATGTTTTCAAATTAAAAAAAAAGCCTTATATGAATTAAAGCAGACACCCAAAGATTAGTATGAGAGGCTTAGCAAATTCGTACTGGAGAGGGAGTTTGTTAATGGAAGTGTAGACACCACCCTTTGTCTGAGGAAAGTAGGAGATGATTTACTCATTATTCAAATCTATATCGATGATATACTTTTTGGATCATTTAATAAGAGGCTATGTGATGATTTTTCTAAAATAATGAGTATGGAGTTTGAGATGAGTATGATGGGAGAGTTTTCCTACTTTTTGGGGTTTAGTATAAGATAATTGGATGATGGAACCTTCCTGAATCAATCGAAGTACGTAAAGGATATCTTAAAAAAATATGAAATGGATAAAGCCAAGCCAATTAATACTCCCATGACCTCCAGTGTTCAGTTGGATAAGGACCCAAATGAAAAGTCTGTTGATCAAAAGAAGTATAGAGGGATGATTGGATCTTTACTTTACCTGACTGCTAGCCGACTTTATATAATATTTAGTGTTTGTCTTTATGCTAGATTTTAAGCTGATCCTAAGGATCCCACCTGACTGTTATTAAGAGAATTCTTAGATACCTTTTAGGAACCCAAAGCTTAGGAATCTAGTACTCTAGGCACAATACTTCTTTTAAGATCATTGGATATTTTGATTCTAATTTTGTAGGATGTAGGGTGGATAAAAAGAGCACTTTTGAGACTTGCTAATTCATAGGATAGTCTTTAGTCTCCTGGCCAGTTGAAAACAAAACTCTGTTGCACTTTTCATTACTGAAGCTGAGTACATTGCCTTGGGGAGTTATATAGCCCAAGTCCTTTGGTTGAAGCAGCAAATTCTGGATTTAGGATTACCTGTAGGCACAATCTCAATCCTTTGTGACAACACTAGTGCCATCTACATTTCTAAGAATCTTATACAATATTTAAGGACTAAGCACATTGATATAAGGCATCACTTTATTAGAGACCATGTGACCAAGGGAGATATTGTGTTACACCATGTGGCAACTAAGAATCAACTGGCTGACATCTTTACCAAACCACTGGGCTTCGACACTTTCAACACTTTAAGGACCAGATTGGGTGTGATTGACATAAATGCATGAACTTGATTCCTACTAATTTCTAATATATTATATGTTTTTATTTTTCATTTCTGTTGTTTTATTTTTGTTGTTGTTGTTTTTATTTTTATTGATTTATTTTTTGTATGCTTTAATTTTTTTTAATCATTATAGAAATTGATATTTTATGCATTGTTTTTATTTTTTAAAAATTTGTAGTCAATGTTTTACATCTCTTAATCTGTTAAAGGGTGAAAACACCGTTGATTGTGTCTCTTTCTCTAACCTATTTTAGTGATGTAATTTTCTTTTCTAAATAAAAGTCTATCTCAAATTAACAACTAAAATTTGCAATTGAAATCTTTTCTATCTTGCTAAAGTAATCTAGCTTATATTTATAAGGATCAAAGTCTTTATGTTACTTCAAGATTTCTCAATATCCTGTCATTGCACTTCTCATAAGATTTTTTATTCTATTTTGTGGATTGTTCTTCCCTATATTAGAGAGTGAGTTTTTCTTCTCTAATATCTAGAAGATATACTCACAACTAAGAATATTTATGAGTTTTTGAAAGAGAATTTAGCTTGCAAAAATAAATAAATAAAAAGTGTCCAATGATGCTAAAAAAAAAAGATGCGCAGCGATGCCAAATTGAAAAAAAAAGTAATATACACAAAGTGTATCAAAAATCAAAAGATGCACAAATCACGCCTAAAATGAGCCCATCAAAAGCAAGCTCTCTTCTCTTTTTCAACTTTTAAATCTTAGAAGAATTCATATGTCACTTGAGATTTTTAAAGACTTGATTTTGAATTTTGCAATTGTGACAAATTACTTTAATACATTATTCTATAAGATATTTTTATGAAACCAAGTCATGAGCGGACGGATCTTCTTTTCTTATACAATTGATTGTTTTGAGTTAGGTCTTTTGATTTCAAAAGATAGTTTTGTCCTGAGAGAAGTCCGAGCTAAGAGTTTACATGATCGGATACTTTATCGCTTTTTCAAAATTTTGACGTTGTTAACTCATTGGCCTACAAGACTCTAAAATCAATCATATAGAGACTATATCATATTCATGCCTTGATAAAAAAAACCTTTGTTTTTTTCTTTTCATTTTTATGTTTTTTTTTATCTTATTTTTATCATTTTCATTTGATTTTAATGTTTTTGGGCCTAGACTGATTATCTCCAGCCATCCTCTATTTTAAAATTTTCTCACATCATCCTGGATGATATTCCAATCATCTTGAATGATTAATTCAATTCACTTCTAAAATTCCATTTGCTGTCTGTTTTAACCTTACTGCTCTTTATCGTCCTGGACGATGCATTATTTTCTTGGATGATTCATTATCATCCTGGATGATCTAATCATATTCTACTTTAATCATATTTGATCATCCTGGATGATCATCTTTTATCCTTAATGATGCTTTTACTCTTTGCTCAATTATTGGTAATCATCCTGTATGATCCACCTGTTCGTCCTGTATGATACACGTGGAAATACATTTAAAAGCCTTAAATTTGGTCGGTACGATCCATTATTGTTGATCGTCCTAGACGATCCACTTGTTCATCCTAGATGATCCACATGGGAGTGCATTTAAATATTTTAAATTTGGTCGGCATGATCCATTATTGTTCATCATCCTGAACAATCCACTTAATCATTCTGGACAATATTATTTTTTAATGGTTGTCCAGATTGTTGCCTCAGGATGATCGCCTATGTCTTATCATCCAAGATGATATATGATCATCCCGGATGATATGAACACCTTTTTTAACCATTCGTCCAGCCAAAATTATTGCACCGGATTGTCCTGGATGATTTTATTATTGTCTTGGACGATCCGGTCGTTTCTTTAAATTCCAAGAGTTCCAGCTGGATTTTCTCACATCCTCTTCTTCTACTAGTCTTATCCTTCCTAGTGCATTGCTATTCTCAATAATGGAAGGAGGAAAGTGATCCTGCCACCCTTTCGGGAGTTTCTTGAGGGAAACTCTTGACCCTCGCTTCACTGTGGTGGATGATCAAGCCGCCTACCAATGATACAAGATGGCCGGAATCACTGTCTCCTGATCTGTCAACCTGAACCATCTTTCTTATTCGATACTTAACTTATTTTCTCACACTTCTTTGTGCTTCATTCTTACTCTTGCAATCCCTTTCAATTCCAAACTTCTCTTTGAGTTCTTCGCTAGTCTCCGCATAAATTTTGCCTTTACTTTCTTGGATCCTACATGAATGAACGCCCATTCGAGATCACATATCAAGATTATGCAAAGTTTTTATAACTTTCAACCATAGAGTATAAACTCCATACCCTATATTATGACCCTGACTTTGACTGGGCTCCAGCCAACCACTTTCTTTGAAATTCCCATGCTCACTTTCATATTAGCGAAACTAGCAGCTTGCTCAAAGATGCTAGAACTGTTCATCATGTCATTCGTACATCCATAATTCCAAAAGTTGGTGATCACATCCATATCACTCCTCTTATCTTGATCACCACCTTTTACATCTTTGTCCATCGCAAATTCAATGCTACTGATTTGATTTTTCACTACATTGAACATCTGACCACTATTCATGACCTAGGCCATAGGAGGAAACCAAATTTAGCCCTACGACTTATCATTGCCTATGTTTTAGAATCTTAAAATATCCTCAAATATCCTGCTCTTCTAAATTTCCAGCCAGCCTTCTACTCCAACAACCCCTTCCATGTTCTTCATAGTACTCATCTCCACCTGGGGGACGAGGAAGCCAAGGGAGCTAAGGAGGAGGAGCCTCCCCCACCTATTTCTGCACCTGCTCCACTTCGCCAGCACTCTCAGCTAGATGATCTGATCGAGTGATTTGACCAGTGGGAGGCATGATTCGAGACTTTCATTACTACACAGGAGCAGTAATATGCTGAGGACTTAGCACGCTTTGACACCTATGTTGCACACCAGTAGAAGCAGCATGACCACGACTTGGCCTAATTTGGAGCACAGTTCGCTACTCTGTCTAGCTACTTTTAGCAGCCACCACCACAACCATCTCCTCCTTCAGATGACCAGGACCCGTCTTTCTTTTAGTGTGTTTTTGTGATTTTGTTTTCCTTGTTTTAGTCCTTTTTTGCGATGTTAAAAGGGGGCGTAGCTGTACTAGTTACTAGTTTTTATTATTCTAATTTATTTCTTTGTTATAGTTTGTTATGATGTTGATTAATTGAACTATGGAAACTGTGTTTGTGTTTTATTTCCTTACTCATTTCATTTAAAACTTCTTTGAAATGTTTCAATTAATTTGTGTGTTTTCCATTATCAAAAAGGGGCGGATTGTTGCGTATATGATTTTAAAAATAGAATTTTGATGATAGCAAACACTTATATTTTTCAACGATTGCCTTGCCTACTAACATTTCAGGTCCACAAGATCAAAACTACAAGTTGAACCAACTGAAGATTGGTTAGACTAGGTTAGAGTCAGTTTGTAAAATTCTTTTCCCTTTCTTGAGTCTATTGTAAATAATGTGGTTTCTAATGCAAAGTAACCTTACACACACACAGTTGGGGGAATTTTTTTATCTAATTTAGAGTTATCTGTTTTGAGGACATCGTCTAAGATGATCCATATGTTATCCTGGACGATCAGTTAAAAATAGAAACCTTAATAAGGACATTCTTGTTTAGGTAACCATCACTAAGCTCATCATCCTGGATGATCTATGTATCGTCCAGGTTGATATGATCAAATTAGAAAGAATTAGTCACCAGATCTATTTAGGTATTATTTATTTTTGGATATCATCCTAGACGATGTGCATAATTATACCTAAATTAATATGGTAGTTAAGGAAAGTAATTAAGGCTTGATTGATACAATCACATCATCTTGGATGATAGCAGGATCATTTAGGATGATCAGTTCAAAAACCTTAGTTGTTCCTGGACGATCTCATATCGGACAGTGTCTATTTAGGGTAATATTCTAGACAATTTTCACGAATTTGTACTAATCGTCCAGGATGATCGTGGGATCGTCCTGGCCGATCAAGCTATTTTTTAATCATCCAAACATCTATTCAGAGTGATGGCTGGCCAATATTCTATGATTTGAACTAATCGTATAGGATGGTATTTAATTGTCTGGAATGATATGAACAAAAACCTTCTGATTGTCCTAAATCATCCTGGTTGATTGAGCTTAATTTGCACTGATCGTACAGGATGATAAAGTCGATAAGTTATAATTAATGAGCTATTCCGAAGCTCTTCTATATAAGCTCTCTTATATCACCTATGAGGGTATCTTTTGCTACTGTCTTATCCTGAGAAAGCTTAGAGGAGAGGGAGAGAGAGGGAGAGAGAGAGAGGACCTTGTGAAGGGGTGTTTATGAGAGGATTTCATAAAGGTTGCTCCAAGCTTTGATCCACATCTTCTTCTTCCATCATAGTCCCTTATCCTTGGAGGGTTGAGAGAGGATCACTTCAGTAATCGATCAAAGTTCTCTGCCTGCTTCAGGAGGAAGCAAAAGGAGTTGGGTTCTCTGTCTCACCGGTGTCGGTGGAAAGGAGTTTTGTAAAATCTTCTCTGCCTGCTGTCAGAGCAAAAGGAGAGTCACTGAGTTTTAGTGCAATACTTGGAGGGCACCTCCGGGGAGTGGACATAGGCCATGTCGACTGAACTACTATAAATCTTTATGTTCTTTACTACTATTTCTTCTGCATTTAATTTTTGCACTTTGATTATCATTGTGGTAAATTTTGGTTTGAGTTTTGTGTTTAAATTATTTGAATTTTTTTTAAAATACTAATTCACCCCCCTCTTGGTTAGTCTCGATCTAGTTCATAATGGCTTAACATCCCTAATAAACTTTCATAAGGAAGTCATAGAGAAATAGAAGTGTTTTGCTATCATCAAATTATACTCCCTAAAAGCAGATTTACAACACTGATATTGTCCAGGATTATATGATCGAGCAATCAAACTTTAATTGCTTTCCTTAATTACCAAATTAATTTAGGCATAATTGAACTGCATCGTCCAAGCCGATGCCCTAGATGATGATTAAAAATTAAAGATACCTAAATAGTTATGGTGGATGATTCTTTCTAATTAAGGTTTTTATTTTTAACTGATTGTCTAGGACGATTTTTGGATCATCCCGGATGATGTAATCATAACAGAAAACTCTAACCAACAGAAAAAAATTTTCTCTCAAGCGTATGTGTGTACAAGGTTACTTAGCATCAGGAACCACTTTGTTTATAATTAACTCAATAAAAAGAAAAGATTATAAACTGACTCAAACCTAGTCTACCCAATCTTGAGCTAGTTTAAATTACAATATTAGTAGGCAAGACAGTCATAGAGAAATAGAAATATTTGTTAACATTAAAATTTTATTCCCTGAAATCAGATTTATAATAATTTCCTCCTTTTTGATGATGGTAAACACAAAAATAATTAAAGCAGTTTATAGCAATTTAATGGAAATAGTATGAAGAAATAAATATTCAACTATCCAACATAAAACACAACATAACAAATAGTACAACTACTCTCCCTTTTGACATCACAAAAAAGGAGGAGGGAAAACTAGAAAAGAAACAAAGTAGAGACCGCCAAATAAAATCAAACTACAATAAGAAAAAAAGAAACAACACCATAAAAATAAACTAGAAGAAGGGTGGCTTCTGATCATCCAAAGGAGAAGGTGGTGGTAGTGGTAGCTGCTGAAAGTAACTAGAAAGAGCATCAAACTACTCTCCGAACCAGGCCATATCCTGGTCGTGTTGGTGCTGCTGGTGAGTCACATAAGCATCAAAGCGAGCAACATCCTCAGCATGTTGCTGCTCTTACACAACAATGTAGGTCTTGAACTATGTCTCCCACCGATCAAATCGCTCCACCAACTGATCCAACTAAGAGTGCTGACAGAGTAGAGCAGGTGCAAGAATAGGTGCAGGAGCTGCCTCCTCCTCAGCTCCCTCAGCTTCCTCGTGTCATAGGTGGAGATGAGTACTATGAAGAATGTGGAAGTAGTTGTTTGAGTTGAAGGCAGGCTGAAAATTTGGAGGGGCAGGATATTGGAGGTTATATTTGGATTCTAAGACATAGGCAATGATATGTTCTAGGGCAAGATTGGGCTTCCTCCTATGTCCTGGATCTCGAATACTTGTTTGATGCTCAATATATCAAAAAATCAAATTAGAGGCATTAAAATCAAGATGAGCCAAAATATAAAAGTTGTGATTGAAAGGAGTTGAGTGATATAAACATGATCACCAGCTTTTAGAAGCATAGAGATGCGAAGGACATATTGAATTGTCCTAGCATCACTGAGTAAGGTGCTAGACTCTCTAACGTGAAAGGGAGTATTGGTGTTCCTTAAGAAGTGATTGGACGGAGCCCAGTCGTAGTCAGGATCTGAACATAGGGTATGGAGTTTATCTCCTGTGGTAGACAGTTGTAGGAGCTCTTGATAGTCTTGATAAGTGATTTTGATAGGTCATATATTCACATAGGACTAGAAGGCAGTAAAAAAGGAATTGATGTGAAGGCTAGCAAAAAATTTAAAAAGTAGCTCTAAATTAAAAAGGGACGTTATTAATAAGGAGGAAAGTGAGGGTAGTGTGAGCAAACAGAACAAGGATAGGATAAGAAAGAATGTGCGGGTTAATAGTTCAGGATATAGTGATCCCTGCCATCATGTACATCAGATAGGTGGCTTGATCGTTCCCCTCAGTGAATCGAGGGTCCAGATTTTCCCTCGAGGAGCTTCTAGATGGCATGTGGGACCTCTTTCCATCATCCATAATCAGGAAAACAGAGAGTGAGTAAGAGCACAAGAGGTTTTAAGAAGGATTGTGTGATAAAATCTATTTGAGAGCCTCGATTTAAAAAGAATCAGACCGATCATCCAGGATGATCATAGAATCATCCAGGACAATTTGGTACAATAATTGCATTTGTGATGATTGGTAAAAAAGGCAGTAATATCATATAGGATGATCAAATATCATTCGGGATGATATGACACAGGTGATCATCCCGAGGAGTCATTTTGGACGATCGTTGAAAAAGCATATCATCCGGGACAATGAAGTGGATCATCCAGGATGATCAGCAATAATTGATCATATCGGCCGAATTAAAGTTGTGTGCAGAATTTTTCCACGTGGATCGTTCAGGATGAACATGTGTATCGTCTAGGCCAATCACTAATAATTGAGCAAAAATTATAAAGATTGTCTAAGACAAGGAGGATCATCCAAGATGATCACTGATAATTAAAATAGAAGACGATCAGATCATCCGGGATGATAATGAATCATCCAGGACAATAATGAATCATCCTCGACGATCAGAAGCAGAAGAGTCAAAATAGGCATTAAATGGAATTTCAAGAGTGACTTAAACAGATCGTCCATGACGATATAAATATCATTTGAGATGATGGGATAAAAAGTTTCAAATCAAAGGATGGATGGAGATGATTAGATAAGGCCTAAAAACATGAAAATCAACTTAAAAAGGATAAAAATAAAATATGAAAAAGACAAAAACATCAAAAAGAACAAATGAAAAAATAAAGGTTTTTATTTTATGTTATTTTAATTTTTTTAATCAAAGCTTGAATATGATAAATATTCCATTTGATTGAATTTAAAAAATTTATAGGAATCAATGAGTTAATATTATTGAAATAAAAAAATGGTAGAACAACCGATCCTGTTAGCCCTAACTCGGACTTATCCCAATGGAAACCGTCTTTTGAAAATAAGGATCTAAATCAAAAAAATCAAATGGATAAGAAAAAGAGATCCGTTCAAGACTTGGTTTCAAAAAAATATTTTATAGAATAATATATCAAAGTAATTAATTACGATCATGAATTCTAAAATCAGATTACAAAATATCTGAAGGTAAAATAAAGACTTTGAACATTATATATATAAGATAGATTACTATAGCAAGATTGAAAGATATCAATTACAAAGTTCAGTTTTTAATTTGAGATAGATTTTTATCTAGAAAAAAAATTACACCACTAAAAAAAGTTAGAGAGAAGCAAATAATCAATGATGTTTCCCCTTTTTAACTAATTTAGAGATAATCAAACATTGACTTCAAATTTTAAAAAAACAAAAGTAAGGCATAAGATATCAATTCAGCAGTGATTAAAGGAAAAATAAAATAATGAAAAAAATTTAATCAATAGAAGTGAAATAGATTAAAAGTACAATAAAACTAAGCAAGGAAAAAAATACAAAAAGAAAACAATAAACAATAGATAAAATATCAGAAATCAATAAAATTCAAGTTCATGCATTTATATCAATCACACCCAATCTAGTCATTAAAGTACTGAAAGTATCAAAGGTCAGTGGTTTAGTAAAGATGTCAGCCAGTTGATTCTCAGTTGTCACATGGTGTAACTCAATATCTCCTTTGGTCACATGATCTTTAATATAGTAATGCCTTATGTCTATATGCTTGGTTCTTTAATGTTGGATAGAATTCTTAGAAATGCATATGACACTAGTATTATCACAGAGGATCAAAATTGTGCCTATAGGTAATCATAAATCTAAAACTTGTTGTGTCAACCAAAGGACTTGGGCCACATGACTCCCTAAAGTAATGTACTCAACTTCAACAGTGAAAAGTGTAATAGAGTTTTACTTTCTACTGGATCAGGAGACTAAAGACTATCATATGAATTCACAAGTGCCAGAAGTGCTCTTTCTATCCACCTTACACCCTACAAAATCAAAATCAGAATATCCAATAATCTCAAAAGAAGTGTTGTGCCTAGGATACTAGATTCCTAAATTTTGGGTCCCTAAGAGATATCTAAGAATTCTCTTAACTGCAGTTAGGTGGGATTCCATAGGATTAGCTTGAAATCTAGTACATAGAAAACACTAAATATTATATTAGGTCGGCTAGTAGTCAGGTAAAATAAAGATCCAATCATCCCTCTGCATTTCTTTTGATCAACTGATTTTCCATTTGAGTCCTTATCTAACTTAACACTAGAGGTCATGGGAGTATTAATTGGCATGGCTTTATCCATTTCATACTTTTTTAATATATTCTTAATAAATTTTGATTAATTTAGAAATGTTCCATTATCTATTTGTCATGCTAAACCCCAAAAAGTATGACGACTCTCCCATTATACTCATTTCAAATTCCCTACTCATTATTTTAGAAAAATCATCACATAGCCTTTTATTAGAAGATCCAAAAAGTATATCATTGACATAGATTTGAATAACGAGTCATTCATCTCCTACGTACTTTTCTTAAAAAAAGGGTACTCCCCATTAACAAACTCCCTCTCTAGTAAGAATGTGATAAGCCTCTCATACCAAGCTATATGTGCCTGCTTTAATCCATATAAGGCTTTTTTAAATTGAAAAACATGATTTGGAAATTAAGAACTCTCAAAACCTATGGGTTGCTCTACAAACACATCCTCTTTTATTACCCCATTTTAAAAGGCACTCTTAACGTCCATTTGGAAAAGCTTAAATCCCTTATAATAGGCAAAGGTTGGTAGCACTCTGATGGCTTCCAATCTAGCTACAGGGGCAAAGGTCTCATCAAAATCAATCCCTTCTATTTGGTTGTACCCCTTAGCCACCAATCTTGCCTTATTTCTAATCACCACACCAAAATGATTCATTTTATACTTAAAGACCTATTTGGTTCCAACTACACTTTATCCCTTTTGTCTTTTTATAAGCTCCCAAACATCATTGCTAACAAATTGGTTTAATTCCTCTTGCTTGGCTAAGATACAAAAGTCATCAGAAAGGGTTTGATTGATGTTGGTGGGTTCAGTCATTAAGATAAAGAATGAGTGGTTCACTTCCTTATTAAGTCCATGCCTAGTCCTAACATCTTCATAAGGGTCTTCTATAATCAGTTCTTTAGGATGACTCAAAGAATATCTTCAATCTCAAGGCAAGATGTGTGTAGGTTTAACCCTTTCCTCCAAATTTATAATTTTTACTGCTTGGGTAATCTCACCTACTCCTTTAGTGTTTTGGGGCTCTACCCTCTTCTCCAAATTTTTAACTCCTTGGGTAATCTCTCCAACTTCATCTTTATCCTCAACTCTAGACTTCTTAGAATCAGATTCATCAAATACTACATGATTAGTCTCCTTAATTACCAAAGTCCTCTTATTAAACACCTTAAAGGATTTCCCCATACTTGAATATCCTAAGAACACTCCTTCATCAGATTTTGGGACAAATTTTCCTAAGTGTGACTTCCCATTATTAAGAATAAAAATCTTATAGCCAAAGACATGGAGGTGGGAAAGGTTGGGTGTCTTACCCTTAAGGATCTCATAGGGTGTCTTATTAAGTTTTGCTCTAATATACACTCTATTCAACACATAACAAGCTATATTTATCGCTTCAACCCAATAGTACTTTGGAAGAGAATACGCAGCAAGCATAGCTCTAGCGACTTCAACTAAGGTCTAGTTCTTTCTTTCAGTTACCCCCCGTTTTTCTAAGGGGTCCTAGGAGCTGAGAAGTTGTGACTAATCTCCTTATTCTCACAGAAGTCTCCAAATCTCTCATTTTCAAACTCTCCCCCATGGTCACTATAGATGGTCAAAATCTTATAACCTAGCTTTTCTCAATCAAAGTGAAGAAGGATCTAAACTCATCAAATGACTCATTCTTATGTGACATAAATCTAATCCAAGTAAATCTCGAGTAGTCATCGACAATTACAAATCCATAGACTTTTCGCCCTAAGCTGGCAGTGCTAATGGGTCCAAAAAAATATATGTGAAGAACTTCTAAAGGTTTAAAGGTGCTAATGTCCTTAATGGAGTGAAAAGATGATTAGACCTGCTTCCTTAGTTGGCAGGCATCACAACATCGATCTTTAGAGAACTTAAGCTGGGGACACCTTTAAATAGATCTTTATGGGTCACTTTTCTAAGGGTTTTCATACTCGCATGACATAACCTCCTGTACCATAACCATGAATCATCAGTAGCAGTTTTTAAGCAAAATAAAGTAGCATATTAAATATTATTTAATTCAAGCATGTAAATATTATTGATCTGCTTTCCCTACAAAATAGTGTTGTTATTTAAGCTTATAATGTAAGTATTTGCCAAGAATTTTATGATGAAGCCCTTATCATAAAGCTGATTGATGTTGAGCAAGTTGTGTTTCAGTCTATTTATAAGCAAAACATTTTCAATCAAAAGGTTCTTGGAGTTTTCAATTATACCTGCACCCACCACTTTCCTGGTGGCGTTGTCCCCAAGTGTAACCTTGCCTCTAGCCCTGACCTATAGTGAAATGATTGGTTAGTATCTTGAGTCATGTGTCATGAGCATCCACTATCAAGGTACCACATGCTCTCACGAGGCCATTTGTGAGAGCAAGCCTATAAGATCATCAAACATCAGATTTAGGAACTCAAATATATTTGGGTCCTTTCTTATGGAAAGAAGAATGCAATGCATGTATGTTATGCTGTAAATCATATAATTTGGGTCTCCACACCTAATATGTACTACGATGAATAGTGCAAGTGTGTGAAATATGTTCTAACATGCCAAATGAAAAAAATATCTAAAACTAGGAAAAGGATTTACTAATCTACTCGGGTGGTGATACTTCCTTTTAAAGTATGCAATATTGAGTTGTTATTTTCAAAAGCTTTGAGATTCTCTTATTTCTTAAATTCTCTTACTAGTTCAACATGAGATGACTTCAAAGAATCATATGCATGAGATAATTCAATATGCTTTTTATTTAGTGCATCAAACTCATCAACTAGTGACATGTGATTGCTATTGATTTTAGAGTGATCTTTAAGTAAAATTTCACGCTCTTTTTGAACATTTAAAAACTCTAATTTTAAACTTATATGTGATTTCTTAAGTTTTTTATATGATGCATGCATTAGTTCAGAAACTTCAAATAGTTGCTCATATGTTAGTTCACATACCTCTTCTTGGTCACTTTGACCAAGATGATCATCAGCCATCAAGCACAAGTTTGTTGTTTCCTCTTCAACTTCAGTCTCAAAGGAGTTTGATGTAGAATCTGACAAGAATGCTTTTTGGAACCTCTTCTTGTCCTTTTTGAATTGTAGTTTCTCCTCACCCTTCTCCTTTCTTGAGTGAGCTTTAAGTGTATGGCAATCAACTTTAACGTGTCCCAGCTTTCTGCATTCAAAATAGATCATATTATTATAATTTTTTAAATTTTTGCTACCCTTACCTTTATTCCACTTGTGATGGTTCTTATGCTTCTTACTTAGAAAGCTTTTGAATTGCCTTATGATTAGGATAACATCATCGATTTCAAACACGGAAGAGTCAGTGTCCTTATCGTTGGCCTTCAGCACCATAATTTTCTCCTTCTTTTTCTCACCTGCATCAAGGTTTCTTTGATTCACCCCTTGCTCATAAGCAATGAGTGATCAAAGTAAGTTCTCAATCGAATAAATATTCAAATCTTTATATTCATAAATTGCAGTAATTTTAGCATTAAAGGAAGAAGGCAAATATCTCAAAATTTTATTAACTTTTTTATAATTTGTGAGTTCTCTTCATAAAGAATACAGTGAGGTCATAATTTGAGTAAATCTTATATACATGTCAGAAATTGATTTATTAGATTTCATACAAAAAAGTTTATAGTCATGCAATAAAATATTCATCCTTGATTGTTTGACTTCTTTGGTTTCTTCATAAGTATTACACAATTTATCCCAAATTTCTTTACCAATAGTACAAGTTAAAACACACATATAATCTTTAGATTTTAAAGCACAGAAAAATAGTTCAAATATTTTATATTAAGTTATGCAAATCCCTATTATCAAGAGTCCATTCAGTGAAAGAAAGTGGAATAGTAATGCCATTAATTTTACTAATTGAAGGTGTATAATCATAACAAGCATCCACATGCGATAGTCAATTGATTGTAAAAATATAGATATTTGAGTTTTCCAAAGATCAAAAGGAATATTTTTAAACAAAGGTGGTCAGATAATAGAATATCCTTCTAAAATATTACGATTACAGGAGTTAGCCATGGATCGAAATTCAAAATTTTTCAAAAACTTAATTTTATGAATCCTGCTTTGATACTATTTGAAAGTTCATTAGGGATGTTAAGCCCTTATGAACTAGCCTAATGCTAACCAAGAGGGGGGTGAATTGGTATTTTAAAAAATCTTTCAATAAAAAACACAAACTCAAACCAAACCCAAAATTCATAACAAAGAAATTTAAAATGTGAAAATTAAATGCAAAAAAATAAGTAATAAAGAACACATAAATTTATAGTGGTTTGGTTAACTCGACCTACGTTCACTCCCTGGAGGTGCCCTCTGAGTATTGAACTAAACTCAGTGACTCTCCTTTTGTTCCCACAGTAAGGAGAAGCCTGTACAAAACCTCCTTTACACCGACATCGATGAGGTAAAGAATCCAACTCCTTTTGCTTCCTCCTGAAGCAGGCAAAGAACCTTGATCGGTTGCTAAATTGGACCTCTCTCAAACCTCCAAGGACAATGGATGACGAACGAAGAAGATGACTTTGATCCTTGCTTGGAGCAACTATTGTGAAACCCCTCACAAGATCCTCTATCTCTCTCCCTTTCTCTCCCTCTCCTATAGGCTCTCTTAGGTCAAGACAGTAGCAAAAGATAATCTCTTGGGTAGAATAAGAGGTCTTAAATAGAAGAGCTTTGAAATAGCTCTTAATTACAACAAACCAATGTTATCGTCCAAGATGATATAAATATCATCCTATACGATAAGCACAAATTTCACTCAATCACCCGGACGGTTTGGGACGATCATAAGGTTTTTATTCATATAGCCTAGGATGATAGTATATCATCCTGTATGATTAGTATAAATCATAAAATATCATCCAAAACATCGGCTTGAATGGGTGTCTGGATAATGTAAAAATAACTTGATCATCTAGGCCAATCTCACGATTGTATAGGCTGATCTCACGATCATCCTGGATTATTAGTTCAATTAAGTACATATCATCCAAAGCATCACCCTAAATAGAAGCTGGCCGATGTTTTATCATCAAGGAATAACTATATTTTTTGAACTGATCATCTTGGTCAATCCTGAGATCGTCCAAGATGATATGATCGAGCAATCAAACCTTAATTACTTTTTTTAATTACAATATTAATTTAGGTGTAATTGAACTGCATTATCCAGGATGATGTTCTAGATGATGGTTAAAATTTAAAGATACCTAAATAGATCTGGCGGCTGATTCTTTCTGATTTGAGCCTCCAACCGATACGAATATCATCTAGGATGATGCACTTAATGATGACTGCCTTAACCAGGATGCTCTAATTAGGGTTTTCATTTTTAACTAATTATCCAGGATAATTTTTGGATCATCCCAAATGATGTGATCAAAATAGAAAACTCTAACCAACAGAAAAAAAATTTCTCCCAAGTGTGTGTGTGTGTGCAAGGTTACTTAGCATTAAGAACCACTTTGTTTATATTTGATTCAAGAAAAGGAAAAGATTACAAATTGAGTTAGACCTAATCTACCTAATCTTGAGCTAGTTCAAATTATAGTTTTGATCTTGTGGACCTGAAATATTAGAAGTCAAGGTAGTCGTAAAAATACAGAAGTGTTTGATATCATCAAAATTTTATTCCCTTAAATCAGATTCGCAACATATATATAATTGAGACTAAAAATAAAAATTATTAAACACATATACTTACATTGACTTTTCTTGCTCGCTCATCAACTCATTGTTGGTCCTCCTATCACTTATGAGTGTGACTATATAATTTCACAGGAGTTGGTTCTTTAACTAGCATCTCTTTCTGTAATAAAATTTAATTATTATTTCTCTTAAATAAAATTTTTAAAAAACTTATAAAATACTTTTCCAAACATTGCCTGTGCTTAGTATGTGGAACTGAGCCCCCAGTATGAAGGGAAGTACCCATGCGCCCAATATTAGAAGTACTGTTATGTCGATTTTGATCCCTCCTCTTGCTATATGCTTACCCAAGCAATATTCAACTTAGACCATATAGTCTCTCGAATCCACAATGGTCCCTCGAAGTCTATATAATGTCCTTAAATATATCACACATCCGAGTGGACCCACACTTCTAAAAATTCTTTCTAATTTTGTCATTGTAGTGAGGTAGCCAACAAAAATCTTTCTGCATTTAAAAATATACAATATATAATATATATTTTTGTTAGCTTAAGTAAAAAAGAAAATACTATTTATTTAGATATAACATAAAAAATATTAAACACAAATACCTTAAACTCTTTAAACTATATTTCTCAGACTTCTTTCGGGACTTTCTTCCAAGAAATATAAGGAGCGTCATACCTGCTCTGTATAATGTCATGTATTTTATGTGTAGGTTATTTTCATGGGTAGAACCTAAAAAAATATATTATGTGATAAAAATACATAATATAAAATAAATATTAAAAGAGAATGTACGTACATGTCACCATCAAGTGCAATCAACATTCGACCATCTATCGCTTGCTCTGGTGTAGCTGGGGTCGAAGGTCCACCTATAGCAGGCTGAGGGGATGGTAGGGGATAGTATGGCACAACATATGGTGGATATGGATAAGTAGGAGGGGTACCATTAGGTGAGAGTGGGTAGTAAGGGTAGAAAGGGGTACTCTGCGTGGGATCTGGTAAAGGAAATCAAGGGTTTAACGAGTAAACTGCGAGCTACTTGCTCGAGGAGTGGGTAAAGGTGTGGTAGGATGACTATGAGTGGTAGGCCTACTTTGACTGGTAGGCTGACTATGAGTGGTAGGCTGACTATATGTAATCAGCTGTGATGAAGTGGTCCCTTCAATACGTACTGGCCTAGATGGTCCATCTATAGTGATCTTCTTGTTGTGCCTATTAAAAATATTTTTGATTAATTCTCTATTATGCTCTTCACCTGAATCCATCTGTACTGAAAAAAAAAAAGAAATATTTGAAACATGAATTATAACAAAAATAAATTATAAAATAATGTAGCAATTAACTAAATGTTGTGCAGCAATAATAAAATAAAAATGTCAAAAAAATTACCTTATGTTAACTTATCATTTATTGATTCACTTTCATATGATGATACACTTCAAGCACTATCAGATATCTCATGAATTTCCTTTATGGTTAAATCTATCTTCTCCAACTGCAACTTGCTCTCATTAATTCAAATTTGTTCATCTACATTGATAGGAAGATTTTTTAAATTTGACATAAACTCTTCTTGATGTGCTGATGGTATTGATGTGATTTTCTTAATTACTACCTTTGGTTTTATCTTCATAATCACAAGATAATCCTATTTTCCTTGTACTCTGCTTGGATAGTTAGCATAATACACTTGGCTTGCCTGACTAATAATGATGAATAAGTCAAACTTTGAATATCTCCTACCCCACTTTTCTTCTATTAAACTATAAATTAGATGTACTTTTGTGCCTCTATTTGTACTAGATTAAACCATTCACAATTGAATAGATACACAATATTTCTGTGATCGAGATATTTCACCTCTAATATTTCTTGTAATACCTCGTAGTACTAGAATTATCCCATGTATGGGGGTTCCCTCTTATAACATATACCATAATTATTTATCTTCATATCATCACACCAATTTTTTGTTTAGAATTTATAACCATTAACCAAAAATATTTGATAACATTTAACTATTCTATTTGGTCCCCAAGCTAGGTCAAGTAGCCGTTGATACTGTGAATCACTATCTTCAGTGTGAATCTTTTGATGAATAAGATTATATTATTAGCATATTTATTACATACAGTGCTTACTAATTAAGACAAATTATGCAAAATAAATAGTCGAGAAATGTACCATATTTTTAAACCAAGAAGTGAATTCTTTCTCCACTTTCTTCTAGACTTTTCCTGGTTATGATGTACTTAAACCATAAATGAACCTTCTATAAACTTTAAGGTTTAAAACAAAGTTAAGAATACTAAATATATGAATAAACTAACTCATACTTATTCGAGATACAACTCAACTTCATCACAGTTAAACAAGATATATAATATGACAACTTTCATCTCCTTATCGGTCAAATAGTATATGGTGCTAGCGCCTATGGGTTCACCACTTCCATCGAATACAGATATTAGAGGATTTACCAACAATTTGAGGTGCAATACTTCTACCTGATTGAGACATTATTTCAAAGTAATACGAACAAAATTGAGTTGTCTCGTACATTAAATATGCTTAGCAGATAAAGCCTTTGGGATGTGCTTTATTCATAGCAATCTTCTTAAGTTTATTTAAATATCTCTCAAAAGGATACATCCACTGATACTAAACACTCCACCAACTATAGTATTATATGGTAAAAGCATTGGTAGATGCTCCAAAGAGTCAAAAAATCTTGGAGGAAATATTTTCTCAAGTTGACATATAATGAGAGGAATTTGATGCTCTATAAGAATCAAGTTCTCTATGTTTAGTTTAGAAGAGGAAAATTTTTTGAAGAAGACACTTAGCTCGATCAAGGGCTTCAAAATTTGATCTTGCAGATAATTAAAAGTACTTGGTAGTAGACATTGCATGAAGATATGAAAATCATGACTTTTAAATCCAAACAATCTCCCTAATCTTATGTCAACACACCTACTTAGATTTGAAGAATATCCATCAGGTACCCAAAGAGTCTTCACCCATTCAAAAATTGCTTGTCTTTGCTCTAATGTTAATATGAATGGAGCTTTTTGTTTGAGAAAAATTTCCACCTCCACCATCCTTTAATTCCAATACTTTCCTCCTACAAATCTCCTGTAAGTCCATCCTTGCTTTTATATTATCTTTAAATTTATCTTTGATGTCCATGACTATATTGAAAATGTTATAAAAAATATTTTTCTCTATATGCACGAGATCCAAATTATGTCTAATCATGTTTGTTATCCAATATGACAACGACCAAAAAATACTTTTCTTGGTCCAATTATGATTGACACCATATTTTGGCAATCTTTACTTAACTAATATTGGAGAATCCATTATTATGGGCATAAACCTTACTCTTTCAAATATTTCTTCACTACTTAATCTTGGAGGTGGTTAAAATATCACCATTTTATTTTTAATAAAGGCATCTTTATTTCTCCTTAAAGGATGACTTGGATGTTAAAACATGCGATGGCAATCAAACCAAGTGTTCTTCCTTCCATACTTTAAAGTAAATGATTTTATATGTTCCATACAATATGGACAAGCTAACTTGTCTGAAGTATTCCAACCTGAGAGCATACCATACGCAAGTAAGTCACCAATTGTCCAAAGTAATGCTGATCTCATTATGAAGTTTTATTTGGTGGAGATATCATATGTACTTACTCACTCTTCCCATAATAAACTTAAATAATTAATTAAAGGTTGTAAGAATACATTAATCTTTACTTTTTGATTATGTAGCCCTGGAATGATAAGTGTTAGAAACATATAAATAGTAGTCATACACAACTCTGGAGGAAGATTGTAAGGAGTGAGTATCACGAGCCAACATGAGTAAGGTGAAGTAGACAGACTGAATGGAATAAAACCATATATATATAAACCTAATCTTATATTTCTTCATTCTACCATGAACGTGGGATATATACATTCAAAGTGTCTCCAAGCCTCTGTATTTGATAGATGTGTAATAACACATTCTTGTGGAATATGATCATTATTCCATCTCATATGTGCAGAATATCTCATAGATGCATATAACCATTGTAGTTTAGGAATTATTGGTAAGTAAAATATCCTATTAACAGGTACATTCTTCTGCTTTCTTTTATTTCCATATAACCGTTATTATAATGCACCAAGGTTTATTAGTTTAAACCTTGGTGCATTATAATAACGGCATGCAATCTCTGATAAACCATCTCTAAAGTATAACATACATCCATTGACACAACAATCTATCTTTATGTATGTCAAACTAAGTTTGGAAACTAACTTCATAGTCTAATATAGATCTGTAGGAATTATATTATATATCGAGTTAGTTTCCTTAAGCAGCCCAATGAATTGATTAAAATATTCATGAGCAACATTATATTCTACCCTGATGCTTAATATCTTCATATCAATAGATAATTCTTAGTGAATGGTGCACCCTTTCCATATTGGTTGTTGGGCAGCATGCAACAAATCATAAAAATTATGTGCCTCCTTATTTGGTAACTCTTATGTTTATTGTTCATATTGTATTCCAGTTGCATCATGAACTGATTCCTCAAGATTTGGTCGAATATTTCAATCCTCAGCTATATTACTACTTGTAGATGGACTGTATTGAGAATCAAAATGTGGCTCATACTCACCAAGAGAAGTCCAATACAATTACTATGGAATGAATCCTCTGTAATATAGATCAACAATAATATCATCTGGTCTTAGGTGCACTAAATTTTTATGTTTAGAACATGGACATCGAAACATTCCATCTGATATGAAGTTTGGTAGTTATTTCACTGTCTGAATGAAAATATTCACCCCATTAATAAATTCATTTGTTAATGTCTTTCGTCCTTACGCCAATCAGTTATACATCCAACTTCTTTGATTTTTAATATCCATAACCTACATAAAATATGGAGCATGTAATTAATAAATTAATGGTTATAAGAATACATCAATCTTTGCTTTTGGATTATATAGCACTAGAATGATAAGCGTCATAAATATGTAAGGAGTTCTCATACACACAACTCTGGGGAAGACTATATAGGGTGAGTGTCACTGGCCAGCATGAGTAAGGTAAAGCAGACTGGCTAAATGGACTAAAATCATATGCATATAAATCTAATCTTATATTTCTTGATTTTGTAGAAAAGGTCGGATGTGTACGATCAAAGTTTCCAAGCATTTACTTCTGATGGATGTGTAATAAAACCTTCTTGCGAGATGTGTTTGTTATGCCTTCTCATATTTGCAGCAAATCTCATGGATGCATATAACCATTATAATCTAGGAATTATGGGTAAGTAAAATATCCTACTGACTCGTACTTCCTTCAGCTTATCGTGTCAAATTTTGGTTTGAATCTTGGTGCATTGTAGTAACAATATGCAATCTCTGATTGATTATCTTTATAAAATAACATGCTTCTATTGACACAATAACCTATCTTTGTGTTTGTCAAACCAAGCTTAGAAACCAGCTTCTTAGTCTGATATAAATCTAGAAGAATTATGTTATCTATCGGGTTGGTTTCCTTAAGCAGTCCAATGAATTAATTAAAATATTCATGGTGGATATTTTATTCTGCCTTGATGCTTAATATCTTAACAATAATGAATAACTCTAAGTGAGTGGTGCAACCATTCCAAATTGGTTGTTGGGAAGCATGCAACAAATTATAATAATTTTGTACCTCCTTATTAGGTAACTCTTTTGTATATTATTCAAATTGTGCTTTAGTTGTATCATAAACTAAGTCCTCAAGACCAGGTCGGATATTTTCTTCCTCAACTATATTAGAACTTATCAACAGGCCATATCAAAAATCAAAATATGACTCACACTTACAATGAGAAGTCCAATACCAATATTATGGATTGAAGCCTCTATGGTATAGATCAATAGTTACATCATCTGGGCTTAAGTGCATTTGATTTTTTATGTTTATAACATGGGTAACAAAACTGTTCATCTGAGATGAAGCTCGGTTGAGAAGCTATTTGAATGAAAAAATTTACCTCTTTAATGAACTCATTCGTTAATGTCTTTCATCCTTACACTAATTAATTATACATACAACTTGTTTGAGTTCTGATATCCATAATATAACCTACATATAATATGTATATATTAGATATTGTTGTAACATTTATTGAAGGAAAATAAAAAAAATTTTAATTTCAAATATGTCCCCTTTCAATGAAAAATCTGACAACCTCCATTTAGGGGAAATACAAAGAGTCTTAGCCTACTCTGATGGCCATCATTTTATGTACCACACCATCCAAGAGGGCTCTCTCTAATCTTATCTTCTACTGGAGCTACTCCAACCTTCTCACATATAAGCTATTTTTGTATCCTGTCAATAAGGGTAAATCCAGTACTCATCCACTTGAGCATCCTCATCTCTGTAACACTTAACTTAATATTAAGCTAAGTTTGAGGGGGGCTTTTCTATCACACAACAATGCCCAATGCATTCCTCTACTTCCACCTTCCAATTTTAATTCTACAAATACTATCCCCATCTATTTCACCATAAATTGATCAAATATATACTTATATTAATGACTTCATCGCCCAAAGTTACAATCCCTCAACTAGATCTATTACTACTAAAATTACACTCAATATATTAAGTTTTAGATCTACTTATGTGAAAACTTGTAAACTCTAAGGTTGACCTACATAATTCAAGTTTACCTTCAACTCCCTCTCTATTATTATCAACAAGAAGAATATCATTAGCAAAAAACATACACCAAGGTATATTCTCTGGCAAATGTATAATGAGAATATTCATAACTAAAGCAAAAAAGCATACACCTATTGACATGTACTACAAACATGACTCTCCTTTTGCTCCCATAGCAAGGTGAAGAAGCCCTTACAAAAACTTCTTTATGCTAACCCCGATGACGTAGAGAACCCAACTCCTTTTTCTTCCTCCTGAAGCAGGCAGTGAACCTCAACCAATTACTAAAGAAGACCTCCCTTGAACCCACAAGGATGAAGGATGAAGAGTGGAGAAGACACCTTGAAACCTTGCTTGGAGCAACCTTTGTGAATCCCTCTCACAAACTCCCCCTTATAAGTTCCTGAAAGTTCGTTAGGGATGTTAAGCCCTATAGAACTAGACCAAGGCTAACAAGAGGGGGCGTGAATTGGTATTTAAAAATTTATTTAAGCAAAAAAGAACGATTATCACAAACTAAATCACCACAAAAATAAGTGCGGAAGAAAATAAATGCGGAAGCAGTAAAAACAAGAACATAAGGATTTATAGTGGTTCGATCAACTCGACCTACGTCCACTCCCCAGGGGCGCCCTTCGAGTATTTCACTACAAACGTGACTCACATTTAGCCCCCACAGCTAGGCGGAGAAGCCCTCACAAAAACACCTCCTTTTTGCCACACCCGGCAAGGCAGAGAACCTAACTCCTTTTGCTTCCTCCTGAAGCAAATAGAGAACCATGATCACTTACTGAAACTTGCCTCTCTCAACCCTTCCAAGGATAAGAGACTCTAGGGAAGAAGAAGTGGAACAATGCTTAGAGCAACCCTTGTGAATCCCCTCACAAGCTCCTCCTCATAAGATCCTCTCTCTCTCTCCTTTAGGTTTTCTCAGGTCAAGACAGCAACCAAGGATATTCAAAAACATTGAATAAGAGCTCTTAAATAGAAGAGCTTAAAAAGGGCTCATTAATTGCAAGTTGCCGACTTTATCGTCCAGGATGATATTTAAATCATCCTAGCCGATCAGTACAAATCTCATAGGATCAGCTAGAGCATCGCCCGGAATGCAAACTGGACGATTAAAAATTTGCTTGATCGTCCCGGACATCCTGGCCAATCAGTTTAAATAAGAGGAAAATCATCCAGAGCATCGCCCTAAATTTGATCTGGCCGATATTCATCATCCAGAAGCAACTAAGGGTTTTTGAATAGATCGTCCTGGTCGATCCTGCAATCATCCAGGATAATGTGATCGTATCAATCATCCTTAATTAATTCCTTGATTTATGGATCAATTTAGGCATAATTATGTGATATCGTCCAGGCCGATATCATGATCGTCCTGGCCGATTTCCAAAAATATAGATTACCTAAACTGATCATGGCAGCAAATTCTTTCTGTATTGAGTATATCAACCTGGCCGGTACAGGTATCGGTTAATTACGGCTACCTTAACTCAGAAATCCTGATTAGATCTTCTATTTTGAGCTCGATCATCCGGGATGATGTGAGTATAAATACAAGTTCTAAATCTCTCAAGTGTGTGTGTAGGGTTACTTAACATCAGTCACTTCAAATAATTATAATTGACTCAAGAAAGAAAAAAGAAAATTACAGACTGACTCAATCCTAATCTACCCAGTCTTGAGCTGATTCTGATTTCCGTCCGATCTTTGAGTCCCGAAAAGTCAGTAGAAAAAAAGTAGTCGTAGTGAAACAAGACTTGTTTGCTATCATCAAAATCATAATCCAAAAATATGTTAGTAGCAATATCCCCCTTTTTGATGATGGAAAATATATCGATAATCAATTACAAAACAGTAATGCAAAACTAAACCAGCTTTCAATTTTTCAAACTGAACAAGTACAAACATTCTATAAGAGAACTACAAGAGCAAGTACAAACATACTACTTCCCCTTTTGACATCTCAAAAGGAGGAGGAAACTAAAAACAAAAACTAAAGCAACTAAAAGCACAAAACAGAGAAAGTAATCCACAGAAAACTAAAAAAATGAGGGATCTTGATTATCAAATGGAGGTGGAGGTGGTGGAGCATGCTGAAAGTAGCTAGCTAGCATAGTAAACAGAGCATTAAACCAGGTTATGTCCTGGTCGTGCTGCTGCTGCTAGTGAGTAATATAACTATCAAAATGGGCTAAGTCCTCTATGCGGTGCTGCTCGTAGCGGGCAATGTCCTCAGAATGTTGCTGCTCCTGTGCAGCAACGTAAGCATCGAAATGGGTCTCCCAATGATCAAATTTCTCCACTAACTGGTCAAACTGTGAGTGCTGGCGAAGAGGAGAAGGATCAGGAACGGGAGAGGGAGCCTCCTCCTCATCGGCCCCCTGAGGTTCCCCATTCCCTGGGTGGAGACGAGTACTATGAAGGATATTGAAAGAGTTGTTTGAGTAGTAAGGAGGCTGAAGGTCGTGATGAGCAGGATATTGAAGATTATATTTGGTTTCAAGAATATAGGCTATGAGATGTCCTAAAGCAAGGTTGGGTTTCCTCCTATGGCCTGGATCACGAATAGTTGTTAAATGATCAATGTATCAAAAGATTAGATCAGTAGCATTAAATTCTCTTCGGTCCATGATGAAAAAGGTAGTCCGAGAAAGCAGAGGAGTGATGTGGACTCGGTCCCCGACTTTTGGAATAATGGCGGTACGAAGGACATGCTGAATTATCCTAGCATCTTTGACTAAAGAGCTAGTATCTCCAACATGAAAGGGTGTGTTGGTCTGGCAAAAAAAATGGTTTGCTGTGGGCCAGTCAAAATCAGGATCTGAGACGATTATATGCAGCTTATCCCCGGTGGTGGATAGATGCAATAGTTCAGCACAGTCCTGATATATGATCTCAATAGGGCGTCGATTTACATAGGAGGTCAGGGCTGTGAAAGTAGAATTTATGCGAAGATTTGCATAAAATTCTAATAGAAGTTCTGAAGAAAAAGGGACAACGAGGGTAAGAATGAAACAGAGAGAAGTGTGAGCAAAGAGATCCATTACCGGATATGAAAGATGGACAAGATTGATGGTTCTGGAAAGGGTGATGCAACATTCTTTGTACCTACGATAAGCTGGTTGATCCTCCACTTCCCTGAATCGAGGGTCCAGAGTGGCCCTCGAGGAACTTCCGGAAGCCTGTCGGATGTTGGTGGAATTTTGAAAACATATTTTGAAAATATTAGTTTTCTTTGGGAATTTTAAAGTTGAGATCGAATCCTGATTCTAGAAGTCGAATCAACTCTTCCGAAAAAGTATATCACCCCGAAGGACAAAAATAAAATTCCATAACGGTGTTCAGACTTAGAATTATATAATTCATCTTGAATATCATGGCTAGATTTTAAAGAGAACCCTACACGGCCCCGAGGGGACGAGATAGAGTTCAACTAAATAATCTAGTTGTGGTATTCAAGGAGTATGATTGCTGAATTCACATCCAAAGCCTTATCAAAAAAGGATGTATCTCCCCAAAGGAAGATAACACCTTTCA
>NW_021319929.1:552179-566667 GCF_001605985.2 Dendrobium catenatum
CCAGATTAATTTAGGCATAATTGAGTTAGATCGTCCTAGATGATGTATATATCATCATGGTCGATTTTCTAAAATAATGAATACTTAATCTGATCATGGCGGCTAATTCTTTCTGAATTGAGCTTATCGTCCTTGCTGATACAAGTATCGTCCAGACCGATTAATATATGACGGCTGCCTTAATGAGGATGTCCTAATTAGGGTTTCTATTTTTTGACAGATCGTCAAGGATGATATAAATATCGTCCCGGATGATGTTACCAAAAATAAAAATCTTTAAGGAATAATAAAAAATATTCCAAGATACAAATCATCAGGTGCCAAACCAAATACAACATATTCAAGAAAGGAAAAAGTGTACAAACTGACTCAGACCTAGTCTACCCAATCTTGAGTTGGTTCCAAATTCCAGTCTGATCGTGTGGACCTGAAATGTCAGTACAAAAAGAAATTGTGGAGAAATAAGAATGTTTGATATCATCAAAATCATAAACCATAGATCCGCAACACCTCCCTCTCCCTCCCTCTCTCTCCCTCTCTTATTGGCTCTCTCAGGTCAAGACAGCAGCAAAAGATCTTACAAAGTGAAGAACAAGAGCTCTTAAATAGAAGAGTTTTGGAATAGCTCATTAATTACAACTTGCCAACTTTATCATCTAGGACGATATGAATATCATCCTGTACGTTAAGTGCAATTTAAGCCTAATCAGCCGGGTCGATCTGGGACAAATAGAAGAAATTTGTTCATATCTTTCAGGATGATAATATATCGTCCTATACGATTAGTTACAATCACATATTATCGACCAGACAATCACTCTGAAAGGAGGGACGATCCAAAATTAGCTTGATCGTCCGGGTCGATCGCAAGATCAACCCGAATGATTAGTTCAAAATCTAGGAAAATCATCCAGAACATCGCTCTGAATAAGAGCTGGCCGATGTTGATTGTCTAGGAGCAACCAATGATTTTTGAACTGATCATCCCGGATGATCCTGCGATCATCCAAGACGATGTGATCGTATCAATCAAGCCTTAATTACTTTCCTTAATTTCCAGATTAATTTAGTCATAATTGTGTTAAATCATCCAGGCTGATGTAGTAGATCGGCCTGGCCGATGTCCAAAAATAAATCTTACCAAAATAGATCTGGTGGCTGATTCTTTCTAATTTGAGCCTATCATCCTGGCCGATATAAGGATTGTCTAGGATAATGTGCTTAATAATGTCTGCCTTAACCAGGATGCCCTAATTAGGGTTTTTATTCTTAGTCGGATCATCCTGGCAGATATGGACATCGTCCGGGCTGATGTACTCAAAATAGAAAATAACAAAAAAAAACCCTTAAGTGTGTGTGTGCAAGGTTACTCAGCATTAGGAACCACTTTTATAATGGACTCAAGAAAGAAAAAAAAATACATACTGACTCAAACTTAATCTACCCAATCTTGAGCTAGCTTGAGTTGCACTCGATATTGTGGACCTAAAAAGTTAGTAGGCATGGCAGTCACATATAATGAGGAATGTTTGCTATCATCAAAAGTTTAATACATAAACTCATATTTGTAATAATCTGCCCCTTTTTGATGATGGCAAATACAACCAAAAAAATTTAAGCAATTATGGAAGTCTAATAAAAATAGTGTAACAAAAAGCAGTTAACTAAATTCTAGAATCAAAAGTACAAGTTACAACAGACTACTCCCCCTTTTGACATCACAAAAAGGAGGAGGAAACTAAAAAATAGAACATAAACTAAAACAACCATAAGAAAAATAAACTATAGAAAAATAGCATAATAAAAAACTAGTAAAATGAGGGATCCTAATCATTAGACGGAAGAGGCCCAAAAACAATAAAATCAACTAAAAAAACAACGATAAAACATGAAAAGGCAAAAAACTAGCAAAGAAACAAAGTTTTTTTTTAAATCAAGGAATGAACATGATATAGTCTCCATGTGATTGATTTAAAAAATTTGTAAGTTAATGAGTTAACAACATCAAAAATCCAAAAAAAATGATAAAATATCCATTCATGTTAACCCTAAGCTCGGACTTCTCTTAGGGAAAAATCATCTTTTGAAATCAAAAGGCCTAACTCAGAAAAATTAATTGGATAAGAAAAAGAGATCTAATCAAGACTTGGTTTCAGAAAAATATCTTATAGAATAATGTATCAATGTAGTTTGTTACAATCGCGAAATTTGAAATCAAGTCCTTGAAAATCTCAAGTGATACATGAAATCTTCTAAGTTTTAAGAGTTGGAAGAAATGAATATAGCTTGCCTTATCCGTTGAATGGCGCATTTTGCGTATCTTTTGATTTTTGATACACTTTGTGTATATAAATTTTTTTCAATTTGGTGTCATTGCGCGTCTTTTAATTTTGGCATAATTGGCCACTTTTTTATTATTTTTGCAAGCTAGATTCTTTTCCAAAAACTCTTAAATATTCTTAGTTGTTAGTATATCTTCTAGATATTAGAGAAGAAAAAACTCACTCTCTAATATAGAGAAGAACAAACCATAAAATAGAATAAAAATCATATGAGAGATGCATTGACAGGATAACGAGAAATCTTGAAGTAAAAAAAAACTTTGGTTATTATAAATATAAGCTAGATTACTGTAGCAAGGTAGAAAAGATCTCAATTGCAAAATACAGTTGTTAATTTGAGATAGACTTTTGGTTAGAAAAAAAAAATTCATCAATAAAAAAGGTTAGAGAAAGAGATGCAATCAACGGTATTTTTATCCTTTAGCAGATTAAGAGATGTAAAACATTGACTACAAATTTTCAAAAAGAAAAAAACAAGGTATAAGATATCAATTCAGCGATAATTTGAAAAAGAAAACAAATTAAGGCATACAAAAAATAAAGTAAAAATAAAGACAAAAAACAAAAAAAATTATAAAAAATAAAGCAAAGTAACCAACAGATAATAGATTAAAAATCAATAAAAATCAAGTTCATGCATTAAAGTCAATCACACCCAATCTTGTCTTTAAAGTGCTGAAAGTGTTGAAGGCCAATGATTTAGTAAATATGTCACCCAGTTGATTCTCAGTTGTCACATGGTGTAACTCAATGTCTCCCTTAGTCACATGGTCTCTAATAAAGTAATGCCTAATTTCAATGTGCTTAGTCCTTGAATGTTGGATAGGATTCTTAGAAATGCAGAAGGCACTAGTGTTGTCACAAAGAATTGAGATGGTTCCTACAAGTAATCCTAAATCTAGTACCTGCTATTTTAACCAAAGGAATTAGGCCACATAACTTCCTAAAGCAATATAATCAGCTTCAGTAGTGGAAAGTGCAACAGAGTTTTACTTTCTACTAGACCAGGAGACTAAAGAATGCCTTATGAATTGGCAAGTTCTAGAAGTTTTTTTTTCTATCCTCCTTACATCCTGCAAAATCAGAATCAAAATATCTAATAATCTCAAAGGAAGTGTTGTGCCTAGGGTACCAAATTTCTAAGTTTTGGGTCCCTAAAAGGTATCTAAGAATTCTCTTAACTATAGTTAGGTGGGATTCCTTTGGGTCAGCTTGAAATCTAGCAGAAAGACAAACACTAAACATTATATCAAGTCAGCTAGCAGTCAGGTAAAGTAAAGATCCAATCATCCCTCTGTATTTCTTCTGATCAACAGACTTTTTACTTGGGTCCTTATCTAACTAAACACTAGAGGTCTTGGGAGAATTAATTGGCTTGGCTTTATCCATCTCATACTTCTTCAAAAATATCCTTTATATATTTTGATTGATTTAGAATGGTTCCATCATCTAATTGTCATATATTAAACCCCAAAAAGTAGGACAACTCTCCCATCATACTCATCTCAAACTCTCTACTCATTGTTTTAAAAAAACTCATCACATAATCTCTTATCAGAAGATCCAAAAAGTCCATTGCTTGAAGCTGCATCAAGCTATTGAGGTTCTTAAGAAATGGGGATTTCCAGTGCCTGTTTTCTCCTCATCTGATGAATGTAAAGAGCAACTGGGATGGATTTCTTTGGCAAATAAATTCATTGATAAAATTTATTGTTCTTTAGTCTATTTTTCTTAAAAAGTAGTAACTTGATTAAACATGGTATGCAAGAGTTGATTCCATCCTTTATAGCCTCTAATGTCATCAGTTATGCTTCTAGTTTATAAATGAATCTATTCTTGGATCACTGGGGTGCCAACCAGCTGGATAGGCTATTTTCTCATTGGCATCCTCCTCCTCCGGAATGGATTAAGGTGAATCTTGATGATGCTTTAACTAGTTCCAATAATGGTGGAGTGGGTGGAGTGTTTAGAGATTCAAAAGGAAGATTTCTACTTGCATTTGGGTTTAATTGCTTTCATTGGGATTCTGGTCAATTGGAGTAGATTGATTTTCCGTCTTTGAAGAGAATAATCTTTAACTGGATGATGGATGCTAAAGAAATTATTATTGAAGGTGATAACTTCAACATCATCAAGCATTTGCAAATAGCCGTGAAGAAGGATAAACGGAATGTTCATAATGAAGAAATTGACGATATCTCATTCTTGGATGGTTTTGGTAACATTCTTTTCCATTATGTTGATAGAAATGGTAATAAGTTAGCTCATTTGTGTGCTAACATAGCATTGAATGGTGATTTTCTTTGGGAAGATCTTAGAGTAATAAGGTTCCTCCTTTATTTAGTTTTTTATTAAAGGAGGATTATGATAGCCTTTCTATCACCTAGTTTTTTGTAATAGTTTTTATTTTAATTTAATGCTTTTATCATTTCCTTAAAAAAAAAACAAAAATCTGAATAATGAGTAAATCATTTCCAACTTTCCTAAAAAAAAGGGTGGTGTCTACGCTCCCCTTAACAAACTCTCTCTCTAGTAAAAATGTGCTAAGCCTCTCATACCAAGCTCTAGGTGTCTGCTTTAATCCATATAAGGCCTTTTTTAATTTGAAAATACGATTTGGAAATTGGGAACTCTCAAAACCTGAGGGTTGTTCTACAAACACATCCTCTTTTATTACCCCATTTAAAAAGACATTCTTAACATCCATTTGAAAAAGCTTAAATCCCTTATAGTAGGCAAAGGCTAATAGCACTCTAATGGTTTCCAATCTAGCTACAGGGGCAAAGATCTCCTCAAAATCTATCCCTTCTATTTGGTCTTACTCCTTAGCCACCAATCTTGCCTTATTCCTAACCACCATTCCAGAATCATTCATATTATTCTTAAAGACCCACTTGGTTCTAACTACACTTTGTCCCTTAGATTTTTCTACAAGCTCCCAAACATCACTTTTAACAAATTGGTTCAATTCCTCCAGTATGGTTAAGATCCAAAACTCATTAAAAAGGGCTTGGTTTATATTTGTGGGTTCAGTCATTGAGATAAAGGCAGAGTGGTTCACTTTCTTCCTAAGTCCATGTCTAGTTTTAACACCATCAGAAGGGTCTCCTAAGATCAGATCTTTAGGGTGACTCGAAGACTATCTCCAATCACTAGGCAAAGTGTGTGAAGGTTCAACCCTTTCCTCTAGTTCTACATTTTCTACTCCTTTGGTAACCTCTCCTACTCCTTCAATATTCTGATGATCTACCCTCTTCTCTAAATTTTTTACTCCAGTGGTAATCTCTCCAACATCATCATCATCCTCAACTCTAGGCTTTCTGGGATCAAACTCATCAAAAACTACATGAGTAATTTCTTCCACCACCAAAGTCCTCTTATTAAACACCCTAAAAGACTTCCCAACACTAAAGTATCCTAAGAACACTCCATCAGATTTTGGGTCAAATTTTCCTAAGTGAGGCTTCCCATTGTTGTGAATGAATACCTTACAACCAAAGACATGAAGGTAAAAAAGATTGGGTGTCCTACTCTTAAGAATCTCATAGGGTGTCTTATCTAATTTGGCTATAACATTCACCCTATTCAATACATAATAAGCTGTGTTAACTACTTCAGCCCAAAAGTATTTTGGAAGTGAATACTCAGCAAGCATGGTTCTAGCTGCTTCCACTAAGGTCATGTTCTTTCTTTTAGCTACCCCATTCTGCTGAAGGGTCTTAGGAGCTGAGAAGTTGTGGCTAATCTCCTTGTCCTCACAAAAATTTCCAAATCTCTTATTTTCAAACTCTCCCCCATGGTCACTATAGATGGTCAAGATCTCACAACCTAGATTTTTTTGAATCCAAGTGAAGAAGGCTCTAAACTCATCAAAAGACTCATTTTTGTGTGACAGAAATCTAATCCAAGTGAACCTCAAGTAGTCATCGACAATCACAAAACCAAAGACTTTCCCTCCCAAGCTGGTAGTGATAATGGGTCTAAACAAATCCATGTGAAGGACTTCTAAATGTCTAGAGGTGCTAATGTCCTTAATGGGGTGAAAAGTGGTATGTACTTGCTTTCCTAATTGGCAGTCATCACAAAGGTGGTCTTTTGAAAACTTAAGCTTCGGGACTTCTCTAACTAGGTCTTTTTAGGTCACTTTCCTAAGAGTTTTCATACTAGCATGACATAATCTCCTGTGCCACAACCATGAATCATCAATAGTAGTTTTTAAGCAAAATAAAGCAGCACATTCAATGTTATTTAAATCAAGCATGTAAATATTATTGATCTGTTTTCCCTGTAAAATAGTGTTATTATTTAAGATGATAATGCATGAATTTGTCAAATATTTTATGATGAATCCCTTATCTCAAAGCTTTCTGATGCTGAGCAAGTTGTGTTTCAGTCCATCTACAAGCAAAATATTTTTAATCAAAAGGTTCTTGGAATTACCAAATATACCCAAGCCTATCACTTTCCTGGTGGTGTTGTCTCCAACAGTAACCTTGCCTCTTGTACTGGTCTCTAGCAAAATGAATTGATTGGCATCACTAGTCATATGTTGAGAGCATCCGCTGTCCAAATACCACATACTCTAATGAGGCTTTTTGTGAGAGCTTGCTTATAAAATCATCAAATATAATAATTAGGAACCCAAACAGGTTTGGGTCCCTTCTTATGGAAAGTGGAATGCAATGCATGTGTGTTATATTGTGAATCATGCAATTTAGGTTTCTAAACCCAATGTGGACTATATTGAATGGTATAAGTGTGTGCAATGTGTCCTAACATGCTACATGAAAAACATATAATTCCAGGAAAAGGATGCACTAATCTTTGGTGATGCTTTTTATGTGATGCATGAAATGAGGGTTTTTAATTTCAAAAGCTTTTAGATTTTCTAATTTTTTATATTCTTTTTCTAAATCAGCATGGGATTATTTTAAAGAATTATGAGCATCAGATAAATCAGCATATTTTTTGTTTAATGCATCAAACTCTTCAAGTAAAGACATGTGATTAGTATCAATTGTAGAATAATCTTTAAGAAGAATTTCATTCTCTTTTTGTAAATTTAAAAATTCTAATTTCAAACTAGTATGAGTTTTCTTAAGCTTCCTATATGATGCATGAATTTTTTCAGAAACTTCAAGGAGTTGCTCATAGGTTAGTTCACTTACCTGTTCTTGGTTACCTTGATCAAAATGATCGTCTGCCATTAAGCACAAGTTTGTTGTCTCCTCTTTAGGTTCAATCTCAGATGAATCCGATGCAAAATCTGCCCAGAATGCCTTATGGAATCTTTTCTTGTCCTTCCTAAACTTAGGTTTCTCCTCACCCTTCTCCTTGCTTGGGTGAGACTTAAGTGTAAGGCAATCTGCTTTAACATGTCCTAGCTTCCTGCATTCAAAGCAAAGAAGTAATAATATGAGTTTTGATGGTTCTTTTGCTTCTTCTTTAGAAAGCTTTTAAATTTCTTTGTGATTATGGCAACATCATCACTTTCAGACCCAGAAAAATTAGAGTTCGTATTATTGGCCCTTAATGCAACAGTTTTCTCCTTCTTTTTCTCACATGCATCAAGATTTCTTTGATTCACCCCTTGCTTGTAAGCAATGAGTGAGCCAAGTAAGTTATCAATCGAATAGGTATTTAAATCATTAGATTCAGTAATTACAGTGATTTTAGCATCAAAAGAGGAAACCAAGCATCTCAAAATTTTATTAACTTTTTCATAGTTAGTTAGTTATCTTCCTAAGGCATGCAAAGAATTAATAATCTGAGTAAACCTTGTATACATTTTAGAAATCGATTCAGAAGGTTTCATACAAAAAGTATGTAATCATGTAAGAGCATATTCAAATGGGATTTCTTAACTTCATTAGTTCCTACATAGGTGATACACAATTTATCCCAAATTTCTTTACCAGTAATGCAAGTAGAAACATGCATGTAATCTTCCGATTTCAAAGCACAGAAAAAATAGTTCAAATATTTTACATTTAATTGTGCTAAATCCCTATCATCGAGATTCTATTCAGTAAAAGGAACTGGAATAGTAACTCCATTCAATTTTCTAATTTGAGGTGTATAATCATCCTTAACTAGCATCCACATGCGATAATCAATTGATTATAAAAATGTAGACATGCGAGTTTTCTAAAAATCAAAAGGGATATTATCAAACAAAGGTAGTCGGGTAATAGAATACCCTTCCGCAGTATTATAATTTCTATTGTTAGCCATGGATCAAAGTTCAAAAAGTTTTCAAACTTAGTTTTTATGAATCCCGCTCTAATACCACTTGAAAGTTCATTAGGGATGTTAAGCCCTTAAGAACTACCCGATGCTAACCAAGAGGGGGGATGAATTAGTATTTTAAAAATTTTCTTAAGCAAAGCACAAATAAAAATCAAACCAATATTACCACAAAGAAATTAACTTGCGAAAAAATAAATGGGGAACATAGAAAGAAAAAAAACACATATAATTTATAGTGATTCGGTCAACTTGACCTACGTCCACTCCCCGAAGACGCCCTCCGAGTATTGCACTACAAACATAACTCTCCTTTTGCTCCAACAACAAGGTGAAGAAGCCCTTACAAAAACTCCTTTCTGCCAACCCCGACGAGGCAGAGAACCCAACTCCTATTGCTTCCTCCTGAAGCAAGAAGAGAACCTCGACCAATTATAGAAGAAGACCTCCCTTAAACCCCCAAGGATGAAGGATGAAGACTGGAGAAGACACCTTGGAACCTTTCTTGGAGCAACCTTTGTGAATCCCTCTCACAAACTCCCCCTCATAAGTTCCTCCCTCTCTCTCTCTCTCCCCTCTTGGCTCTCTTAGGTCAAGAAAACAACAAAAGATATTACAAAGTGAAGAACAAGAGCTCTTAAATAGAAGAGCTCCGGAATAGCTCAATAAATACAACTTTCTGACTTTATCATCCAGGACGATATATGTACGATCAGTGCAATTTAAGCCTAATCAGCTAGGACGATCTGGGACGAATAGAAGAAATTTGTTCATATCATCCATTACAATAACATATCATCCTGCACGATTAGTTCAAATCACAGATTATCGGCTAGATAATTGATTTGAAAGGAGGTCCGATGATCCAAAATTAGCTTTATCGTCTGGGTTGATTGCACGATCGTCCCGGATGATTAGTTCAAAACTGAGGAAAATCGTCCAGAATATTGCTCTGAATAAGAGCTGGCCGATGTTGATCGTCCAGGAGCAACCAAGGATTTTTGAACTGATCATCCCGAATGATCCTGCGATCGTCCAGGATAATATGATCGTATCAATCAAGCCTTAATTACTTTCCTTAATTACCAAATTAATTTAGGCATAATTTTGTTAAATCGATCAGGCCGATATAATGGATCGGCCTAGCCGATCTCCAAAAATAAATCTTACCTAAATAGATCTGGCAGCTGATTCTTTTTGATTTGAGCCTATCGTCCTGGCAGATACAAGGATCGTCCAGGACGATGTGCTTAATGACGGCTGCCTTAACCAGGATGTCCTAATTAGGGTTTCTGTTCTTAGTTGGATCGTCATGGCCGATATGGACATCGTCCAAGCCGATATACTCAAAATAGAAAACAAAAAAAAAAACCTCAAGTGTGTGTGTGGGTTACTTAGCATCAGGAACCACTTATAATGGACTCAAGAAAGAAAAAAAATACAGACTGACTCAAACTTAATCTACCCAATCTTGAGCTGGCTTGAGTTACACTCGATCTTGTAGACCTGAAAAGTTAGTATACATGGCAGTCGCATACAATTATGAATGTTTGCTATCATCAAAATTTTAATCCATAAACTCAGATTTGCAACTTATACAATATAGAATCATGTACAAGGGAACAAACTAAAAAAATATGAAAGGATTTATGTCGAGATTTGCAAATAAAAATTTTACTTAAACACTTGGACTTGAATCAAACTCAAACAAAGGACTTATCATATTTAACGTGGCTCATCTACGAGCGACAAAAGAATTCAATATACCATGAGTTAATAATGAAGGTTTATTCGAAAATTTTGAAGCAAATGCAACCTTCATACAATCAATATCACTTGATTGTAAGTGAGTACTCATCTCTCCTACAAGTAAAGGCGTATGACAAATGTGATGATTTGTTTGCTAATATGCGTGAAGGAGGAATACAAGCAAATGCAAGAATATCTATAATAGATACAAACACTTGTTGTCGGTGAAGGGAGATTCACCACAATTATAATAAGCTTATGAGTGCTAATCAGCAATAGGCAATGGATGCTATAACATCCTTGCAATCAATGCTCTATCAATGTCCAATAAATATGTTCATATACTATAAGTGGAGGCAGATTATATGAAGTGAATACAAGTGTCCACAGGCCCTTATAGGAGACCCTTTATATATATATATATATATTAAATGGCATATACGAATAACATGTTAAATGACTACAACAAGTGCAAATCTTTATGAGCTATCACAGAAGATTTTTTGTTTGCCCAGTGTATAAACCACAAGCAAGAGGCCAAAGGACTACAAAAAATGCCAGTCTCCATGGGTTGTTGTAAGAAATTCATCGTACATATAGCATACCATTTACAAACAAATATAAATTTTTAAAGACCTGTTCTACATTCAACATGTTATCTATGGGAAAATGTGAAAGAATCATAATAAATGCAAGTATCAACAAACATAAAATAGGAAATTAGTTAGTGCACTACAATCTACCTACAGAAAGTAATAAATAGTGCATGATAGTCTACCTGTATAAAGCAATGAATAATTCTAACCATAAGTTGCTACATAACGCCATCGGATCTGCAACATCTATGCAAGCGGATAGAAAGAGATTTCAAATATTTCAAAATACCCCCGCACATGTACTATAATTTATATATATACATAAGTACACAAAAAGGGAAGGGGTATACAATCATCAAACCCGTATGGGCCCCGGCAAACGTGTTGTAAGTATACACATGACGTATAGGAAGGCTGCGTGGGTTAATAAGTGAATTCAAATTCGAACATGATACTTCTATGTAGATTAATAGGAGTCGATAGGGTTCAAATCATAAAATAAATATACGACTGTGGCTGTCATAACCCAACCTGACCAGCACGGATCCTATCGTATTGAGTGCGATGGCGAACCCCAGAATCTAGTTTTGAAATTGCTTTTCAGACATTCTTATAATATGCATTGAAATACATAACTATAGAACCACTAAAACTTTCAAATATAGAAAATCTCATCCACAAAGTATTTCTTTCATTCATCAAAATAATCATATAAATTTCAGTACATAGCTACAGACAGAAAGTACAGAAAAGAAATGTAAACTATACATGACTGTACAAAAATCAAAATGACAAAATACCAATAACTTCAGATCAAATTTTGTTTGGCTAGTCCACAACTTACTTTCCTTTCCTAGATCCTCAAAACCACGAATAAAACCATAGTGAGCTAACATCTCAGCAATATCACACTAGCCGATCTAAATTCCTAGACGCTCTCATTTCAGAATGGTTTACATTAGATTTAAAATAGTTTACTTCAAATCAATTAATTACTAAACTGAAAATCACAAAATAGAGATACATATCAATTCATTCACTGATTTAGATAATCGTGCAAAATTTAGATATTCATCAAAAATCCAGATAAATGTACAGAATTTGGATAATCGTATAGAACCAGACAATCAGATAGAATTCAGTTATTCATACAGAAATCAGACAAATCATATGAAGTTCAGTTAATCATGCATAATAGATAATCAAACATAATCAAATAACAAATACCAACAAACTGAATAAGATTTGAATCACAGAATCATTCAAATCACATTTTTAGATCACATTTTAGATCACATTTCCCAGACCCATACAGAATCTCAAAGGATTATGGCCACATATGCCTCCCTTCGCTGAAAAATACAGAATCTCAAAGGATTCTAGCCCCTTATGCTTCCCTTTATTCTTACAGGACCAAAACATATTAGATATACAGAGTTATTCAGATTAGATTTCATTTTCCCAGACCCAGACAAAATCTCAAAGGATTCTGGCCCCTTATGTCTCCCTTCCCTGACACAGATAGAATCTTAAAGGATTATGATCCCTTATAACTCTCATAGATATCTTTAAATCACATGTGCACATAAAACATCACTTCATAAAAATTTCAAAGAAATCAGAAATGTATCAAAAATATGTCAACGGATTATACGGCAAACAACGAAAAATCCAATGAATAAAAAATGAATAGTTTCTGAAAATTACCAAATTAACAGAGATCCTGTAAAACAACGTTTCAAAACTTTTATTGTACTAAAGCACCATTTTCAATATTTAAATAATTTTCTATTCGATAAAAACCCCATAGATTTCAAAATACCAGGTGAAAAATTTTTAGAAAATATTCAAAACGTGCAAATTCATTATATCTACAACATACCAAATGCTACACAGTAAAATCTTTACAGGTGCAAAGTTATTCCTCTTTTTTGCTTACAGACACAAAACTTTAATCAGAATATTCGTCAAAACTTATATTTCTAAAAATTGAGACAGGCATAATGCGTCTTACCTGGAGTCGATCAACTTTCTCAACTGCGTCTACGAAAAAAAATGAACCAAAGTGACCAAAACCAGGTTTCTTCCTCTTTCTCCTTCTCTTTCTCTTTCTCTTTCTTGTTAAGATAGTTGCTATTTGCATGCTTTACATTTTTGCAACTTGTATAGTTTTGATGATTCCAAACATTATTGTTTAAATGTGTAGTTATCTCCTAATAATTTTAGAAGATTTGAATTTGCTCTTGTGTGTACTAACATTTTAGGAAAATCGAACTCCATACTACGAAGACTTCAAATCAAATTCAGCATGAAATACTTTGTGAATTTTGAACTTATACTTTTCTTTGAAATAAAATTGAAAGGGAGTGATTGTAATTGAGTGAATAAAAACATACACACACACATAAACAGATCATATAAAATTTATACTGATCGTACGGGACGATATTAGTTCATACGGGACGATCAAACAGTTATCTCCTATTGAGCACATGGAACGAATAGGAACTGGCTTGAAAAATTTTTCTAAGTCCTATTCGTCCAGGACGAAATTAAATATCGTCCAGGATGATTTATTCTCTGTAAAAATTTTGCCCAGACAAAATTAAATTATCATACATAACGATTTGCTCTCTGTAAAATTTTCATCCAGACGAAATTAAATATCATCCAGGATGATCTAGTCTCTGTAAAATTTTCATCCAGATGAAATTAAATTATCGTACATGATGATTTGGTCTATGTAAAATTTTTGTCCAGAAGAAATTAAAAATCGTCCAGGATGATCTGTTCTCTATAAAAATTTCGTCCGGACGAACCAATTTTTTTCGAGACGATACAACCGACTTAGGACGGTTTTTCTGCAGTTTTTGGAACCGACCTTGTAATAACCGTTCGTACCGGATGAACTTAGTTCGTACGGGACGGTCAGCTTGTATGAAAATATTTCATACACATATGCAAACAGGTTCGTTTCAAGGCTTTTAAGTAAAATCGTCCGGGACGATCCACGATCTTACGGGATGATCCACTGCGTACAGTATTGAAAACTTGCAGTTTTTGGGCGGTTTTTCTTGTCTTTTATATAAATAGTCTAAATTAGACTGCCACCCAATCTTTTTGTCATTTGATCTTCGTGCCTCTTGAGAGAATATCCAAGGAGAGAGTGTGAGAGTGCATTCAAAGGAGGATTCCAACCACTGGAGCGTGAAGGCTTCACTTGGAGTTCAAAGGTAAGAATCTCTACTTGTGAATTGGGATTACTTCACTCTTTTCTTTCTTCCTTCTAGATTCTTGTGAGAAGATATGTCAAGGAGATCTGGTTCTCTACCGACACTTGCAGAGTGTGAACAGACGAAGGGTTCGCTGCCTACACTTGGAGAGTGTGAATAATCGAAGGGTTTGCTGCCTACACTAGAAGAGTATGAATAGCCGAGGGGTTCTCTGCCTACACTTGGAAAGTGTGAACAGCCGAAGGGTTCTTTGCCTACACTTGGAAAGTGTGAACAGCTGAAGGGTTCTCTGCCCACACTAGGAGAGTGTGAAAGGACGGAC
>NW_021319929.1:567837-665856 GCF_001605985.2 Dendrobium catenatum
TAAACCTTGTATACATTTTAGAAATCGATTCAGAAGGTTTCATACAAAAAGTTTGTAATCATGTAAGAGAATATTCAAATGGGATTTCTTAACTTCATTAGTGCCTACATAGGTGATGCACAATTTATCCCAAATTTCTTTACCAGTAATGCAAGTAGAAACATGCATGTAATCTTTCGATTTCAAAGCACAAAAAAAATAGTTCAAACATTTTACATTTAATTGTGCTAAATCCCTATCATCGAGAGTCTATTCAGTAAAAGGAACTGGAACAGTAACGCCATTCAATTTTCTAATTTGAGGTGTATAACCATCCTTAACTAGCATCCACATGCGATAATCAATTGATTGTAAAAATGTATACATGCGAGTTTTCTAAAAATCAAAAGGGATATTATCAAACAAAGGTAGTCGGGTAATAGAATACCCTTCTGCAGTATTATAATTTCTGTTGTTAGCCATGGATCAAAATTCAAAAAGTTTTCATACTTAGTTTTTATGAATCCCGCTCTGATACCACTTGAAAGTTCGTTAGGGATGTTAAGCCCTTAATAACTAACCCGATGCTAACCAAGAGGGGGGATGAATTAGTATTTTAAAAATTTTCTTAATCAAAGCACAAATAAAAATCAAACCAATATCACCACAAAGAAATTAACGTGCGAAAAAATAAATGCGGAACATAGAAAGAAAAGAACACATATAATTTATAGTGGTTCGGTCAACTCGACCTACGTCCACTCCCCGAAGACGCCCTCTGAGTATTGCACTACAAACATAACTCTCCTTTTACTCCAACAGCAAGGAGAAGAAGCCCTTACAAAAACTCTTTTATGCCAACCCCGACGAGGCAGAGAACCCAACTCCTATTGCTTCCTCCTAAAGCAAGAAGAGAACCTCGACCAATTATAGAAGAAGACCTCCCTTAAACCCCCAATGATGAAGGACGAAGACTGGAGAAGACACCTTGGAACCTTACTTGGAGCAACCTTTGTGAATCCCTCTCACAAACTCCCCCTCATAAGTTCCTCCCTCTCTCTCTCTCCCATCTTGGCTCTCTTAGGTCAAGACAACAACAAAAGATATTACAAAGTGAAGAACAAGAGCTCTTAAATAGAAGATCTTCGGAATAGCTCAATAATTACAAATTTCTGACTTTATCATCCAAGACGATATAAATATCGTCCTGTACGATTAGTGCAATTTAAGCCTAATCAGCTAGGACGATCTGGGACGAACAAAAGAAATTTGTTCATATCATCCATTGCAATAACATATCATCCTGCACGATTAGTTCAAATCACAGATTATCGGCTAGATAATTGATTTGAAAGGAGGTCCGGATGATCCAAAATTAGCTTTATTGTCTGGGTTGATTGCACGATCATCCCGGATGATTAGTTCAAAACTTAGGAAAATCGTCGAGAATATTGCTCTGAATAAGAGCTGGCCGATGTTGATCGTCCAGGAGCAACCAAGAATTTTTGAACTGATCATCCCAGATGATCCTGCGATCGTCCAGGATAATATGATCATATCAATCAAGCCTTAATTATTTTCCTTAATTACCAAATTAATTTAGGCATAATTTTGTTAAATCGATCAGGCCAATATAATGGATCGGCCTGGCCGATCTCCAAAAATAAATCTTACCTAAATAGATCTGGCAGCTGATTCTTTCTGATTTGAGCCTATCATCCTGGCAGATACAAGGATCGTCCAGGATGATGTGCTTAATGACGGCTGCCTTAACCAGGATGTCCTAATTAGGGTTTCTGTTCTTAGTCAGATCGTCATGGCCAATATGGACATTGTCCAAGCCGATATACTCAAAATAGAAAACAAAAAAAAAACCCTCAAGTGTGTGTGTGGGTTACTTAGCATCAGGAACCACTTTTATAATGAACTCAAGAAAGAAAAAAAATACAGACTGACTCAAACTTAATCTACCCAATCTTGAGCTGGCTTGAGTTGCACTCGATCTTGTGGACCTGAAAAGTTAGTATACATGGCAGTTGCATACAATTATGAATGTTTGCTATCATCAAAATTCTAATCCATAAACTCAGATTTGCAACATATACAGTATAGAATCATGTACAAGGGAACAAACTAAAAAAATATGAAAGGATTTATGTCGAGATTTGCAAATAAAATTTTTACTTAAACACTTGGACTTGAATCAAACTCAAACAAAGGACTTATCATATTTAACGTGGCTCATCTACGAGCGACAAAAGAATTCAATATACCATGAGTTAACAATGAAGATTTATTCGAAAAGTTTGAAGCAAATGCAATCTTCATACAATCAATATCACTTGATTGTAAGTGAGTACTCGTCTCTCCTACAAGTAAAGGCGTATGGAAAATGTGATGATTTTTTTGCTAATATGCGTGAAGGAGGAATACAAGCAAATGCAAGAATATCTATTATAGATACAAACACTTGTTGTCGGTGAAGGGAGATTCACCACAATCACAATAAGCTTATGAGTGCTAATCAGCAATAGGCAATGGATGCTATAACATCCTTGCAATCAATGCTCTATCAATGGCCAATAAATATGTTCATCTACTACAAGTGGAGGCAGATTATATGAAGTGAATACAAGTGTCCACAGGCCCTTATAGGAGACCCTTTATATATATATATATATATTAAATGGCATATACGAATAACATGTTAAATGACTACAACAAGTGCAAATCTTTATGATCTACCACAGAAGATTTGTTGTTTGCCCAGTGTATCAACCACAAGCAAGAGGCCAAAGGACTACAAAAAATGCCAGTCTCCATGGGTTATTGTAAGAAATTCATCGTACATATAGCATACCATTTACAAACAAATATAAAATTTCAAAGACCTCTTCTACATTCTACATGTTATCTATGGGCAAATGTGAAAGAATCATAATAAATGCAAGCATCAACAAACATAAAATAGGAGATTAGTTAGTGCACTACAATCTACCTATAGAAAGTAATAAATAGTGCATGATAGTCTACCTGTATAAAGCAACAAATAATTCTAACCATAAGTTGCTACATAACGCCATCGGATCTACAACATCTATGCAAGCGGATAGAAGGAGATTTCAAATATTTCAAAATACCCCCGCATATGTACTATAATTTATATACACATAAGTACACAAAAAGGGAAGGGGTATACAATCATCAAACCCGCATGGGCCCCGGCAAACGTGTTATAAGTATACACATGACGTATAGGAAGGCTGCGTGGGTTAATAAGTTAATTCAAATTCGAACCTGATTCTTCTATGTAGATTAATAGGAGTCGATAGGGTTCAAACCATCAAATAAATATACGGCTGTGGCTGTCATAACCCAACCTGACCAGCACGGATCCTATCGTGTTGAGTGCGATGGCGAACCCCAGAATCTAGTTTTGAAATTGCTTTTCAGACTTTCTTCTAATATGCATTGAAATACATAAGTATAGAGCCACTAAAACTTTCAAATATAGAAAATCTCATCCACAAAGTATTTCTTTCATTCATCAAAATAATAATATAAATTTCAGTACATAGCTACAGATAGAAAATACATAAAAGATATGTAAACTAGACATGACTGTACAAAAATAAAAATGACAAAATACCAATAACTTCAGATCAAATTTTGTTTGGCTAGTCCACAACTTACTTTCCTTTCCTAGATCCTGAAAACCACGAATAAAACCATAGTGAGCTAACAGCTCAGCAAGATCACACTAGCCGATCTAAATTCCCAGTCACTCTCATTTCAGAATGGTTTACATAAGATTTAAAATAGTTTACTTCGAATCAATTAATTACTAAATAGAAAATCACAAAATAGAGATACATATCAATTCATTCACTGATTTAGATAATCGTGCAAAATTCAGATATTCATAAAAAATCTAGATAAATGCACAGAATTTGGATAATCGTATAGAATCAGACAATCAGATAGAATTCAGATATTCATACATAAATCAGATAAATCATACGAAGTTCGGTTAATCGTGCATAATAGATAATCATACAGAATAAAATAACAGATACCAACAAACTGAATAAGATTCGAATCACAGAATCATTCAAATCACATTTTCAGATCACATTTTAGATCACATTTCCAAGATCCATACAGAATCTCAAAGGATTATGGCCACATATGCCTCCCTTCCCTAACAAATACAGAATCTCAAAGGATTCTAGCCCCTTATGCTTCCCTTTGTACTTACAAGACCAAAACATATTAGATATACAGAGTTATTCAGATTAGATTTCATTTTCCTAGACCCAGACAGAATCTCAAAGGATTCTGGCCCCTTATGTCTCCCTTCCCTGACACAGACAGAATCTCAAAGGATTATGATCCCTTAAAACTCTCATAGATATCTTTCAATCACATGAGCACATAAAACATCACATCATAAAAATTTCAAAGAAATCAGAAATGTATCAAAAATATGTCAACGGATTATACGGCAGACAACGGAAAATCCAATGAATAAAAAATGAATAGTTTCTGAAAATTACCAAATTAACAGAGATCGTGTAAAACAACGTTTAAAAACTTTTATTGTACTAAAGCACCATTTTCAATATTTAAATAATTTTCTATTCGATAAAAACCCCGCAGATTTCAAAATACCTGGTGAAAAATTTTTAGAAAATATTCAAAACGTGCAAATTCATTATATCTACAACATACCAAATGTTACACAGTAAAAGCTTTACAGGTGCAAAGTTATTCCTATTTTTTGCTTACAGACACAAAACTTTAATCGGACTATTCGTCAAAACTTATATTTCTTAAAATTGAGACAGGCATAATGCGTCTTACCTGGAGTCGATCAACTTTCTCAACTGCGTCGACGGAAAAAAATGAACCGAAGTGACCAAAACCAGGTTTCTTCCTCTTTCTCCTTCTCTTTCTCTTCCTCTTTCTATCTCTTCAAAACATCTCAAATAGTTCATTATATAGAGAATATATATTTTCGATCGTACAGACGATATTTTTTGTTCGTCCCTAGACGATCAACTCTGTTCGTGTTCAAATATAATAAGTACATATGATAATTATTTTTTATCTTGGGACGATCTCCTATGTACGCAAATTGTATAGATGATAATTGATTTTCATCCTAGGATGTTTGGCTCTATTCTGAGCTTGTTCTAATCATCCAGATGATTCATACAAACAAACTACATAGAATTTCAAAAATGACTTGAAATCTTAAGGTTTTTACAATCTACCCACCTTAAAAATGTCATCATCGATATTCCCAAAGCAAATTGAGTCAGAACAGACCTGGATACAACTCTCTCATATCAGATTCTTTCTCCCAAGTAGCCTGGCTGTTCTTAACTTCCACTATACCTTGACTATAGGAATCTATTTACTTCTCAGCTTTCTCACATCATAAGCCAAAATCTTTTACGGCTCTTCTATGTGCTATAAATTTTCTTGAACCTTAACATCATCAGCAGATAATCTCTTTTCAGAATCAGACATCCACTTCCTCAAAGATGATATGTGAAACACATTGTGTACATCAGACATTTGATCATGTATTAATTACCTGTAAGAAGAATTACTAATTCTTTCAATAATTTTAAAAGGTCCAATATATGTTGGACTGAGCTTACTAATTCTTCCAAATCTGCAAACACCTTTCATAGGGCTGACCTTGACATACAAAAAATCACCAATCTAAAATTCAACTAATCTGTGCTTTTGAATGTAATGCTGTTTCTGTCTATCTTGTGTAGATTTCAATCTTTCTTTAATCAGATTGATATTTGTCATTGTATCATCCACAAAAGCTGAACCCATCACTTGTTTATCTCCCACCTCTGTCAAAGTCAAAGGAGTTCTACACTTCCTACCATATAGAGCTTCGTAAGGAGCCATGCCTATGCTAGACTGATAATTATTATTATAGGGAAACTCTATCAAAGGGATATGATCTTCCCAACTTCCACCAAAATCCAAAACACATCATCTCAGAAGATCTTCCAGTACCTGAATAGTCATTTCAGACTATCCATAAGTCTACGGATGAAAATTCATACTAAAATGCATCTTTGTACCCAATCCATACTGAATACCTCTCCAAAATCTGGAGGTCAATATGCCATCCCGATTAGATACAATCACTTTCGGTACACCGTATAATATGACAATATCTTTAATATAGATATGTGCTAACTTGTCCACCGGATCTGTTTGTCTAATCAGAAGAAAATGAGAAGATTTCATCAATCAATTAATGACAACCCTAATAGCATCATGCCCTTGCCTTGATCTAGGAAAACCCAGAGCTAAATCTATTTTCACATCTTTCCACTTCCACTCAGGAATAGGCAATGACTGCAAAAAACCTCTCGGTCGTTGATGCTCTACATTTACTAACTAACAGGTTTCACATTTTGAAATAAACTCCGCTATATCTTTCTTCACTCTAGGCCATCAAAATATACTTTTCATATCTCGATAAATTTTACTACTTCCTCAATGAATAGTGTAACCTAAATAATGAGCCTCATGTAGAATCTCTTTTTGCAAGTCTCCAAAAATAGGAATCCAAAGTCTATCCATATAAAAAATGATACCAGAATCAGAAACTGGTAGTTTGGATTTCTTACCATATTTGATCTGATCAATCAATTTTGAGTATTCAGAATCTAACTTTTGAGCTTCATGAATCTTTTCTTCCAAAGAGGGTTGAATGATCATCTGAGTCATAATACTAGAATCTCAATCAGTAAGAGAAATCACCTCCAATTATAATCTCTCCATATCTCTAATCAAATATTCATCAGAAGTAAGTTGTATATATGATAATATAGAAGACTTCCTGCTCAAAACATCTTCCACCACATTAGCCTTATCAGGCTTATACTGAATAGTCAGATCATAGTCCTTGATCAATTCAAGACATATCCTTTACCACAAATTCAGATCCTTTTGAGTGAATATGTACTTTAAACTCTGTTGATCTATAAAAATCTCACACCTAAAACCATACATATAATGATGCCAAATCTTCAAAGCAAATATAATAGCAGCCAACTCTAAATCATGCATCGGATAATTCCTTTTATGTTATTTTAACTGTCTCGAAACGTAAGCTATTATCCGACCATGTTGTATTAAAACACGTCCCAAACCTTTTAATGAAGCATCACTAAATACTTGAAATCCTTCTGTATTAGAGGGAAGTGCCAAAACCGGAGCAAAAGTCAAACAATCGAATCTCTAAAAACTAGCCTCACACTCCGGTGTCCAAAAAAAGGCTACTAACTTCTGAGTCAGTCTTGTTAGAGGTGCAAAAATCTTAGAAAACCACTTCACAAATTTTTTATAATATCAAGCCATACCCAAGAAATTATGTATCTCAAATACCGTAGTAGGTCTTGGCTAATGTGTAACTTCTTGAACTTTCTGGGGATCAATAGAAATACCCTTATCACTTACCATATGACCTAGAAAGGAAATATTCCTCAGCCAGAACTTACACTTAGAGAATTTTGCATATAACTAATGCTGCCTCAGAGTCTCCAACACACTTCTCAAATGTCTGGTGTTATCTTCCTCAGAAGCAGAATATACCATAATATCATCTATAAAAATAACTACAAACTAATCCAGATAATCTTTGAATACTCTATTCATCAGGTCCATAAAAATAGCTAGTGCATTAGTCACCCCAAATGGCATGACTAAAAATTTATGGTATCTGTATCGAGTATTGAAAGCCATTTTCATCACATCAGCTTCTCTTACCTTTACTGTATAATAACCATATCACAAATCAATCTTTGAGAATATAAAAGATCCAGCAAGCTGATCAAATAGGTCAGTAATCCATTGTAATAGATACTTATTCTTGATTGTGATTTTGTTCAAATCTCTATAGTCAATATACATACGCATTGTACTGTCCTTTTTCTTCACAAATAGAATAGGTGCTCCCCAAGGAGAAACACTCGGATGAATAAATCCTCTATCAACCAACTCCTGGAGCTAGACTTTCAACTCCATAAGCTCCTTGGGTGTCATTCTATATGGAGCTTTAGATATCAGGGTTGTACCCAAAAATATATTAATACAGAACTCCACGTCTCTATCCAAAGGTAAACTGACTAACTCCTCTGGAAATACATCAGAAAAGTCTTGTACTATCAGAATATCAGAAACAGAACTCGCATCTATATTTATATCCCAAATTGATGCTAGAAATATCATGCAACCCTTCTTCCACAATCTATGTGCTTCCATCATAGAGATTAGGCAGGATAAAGCACCTCTTACTCCTTGGAACACACAACTTTCATTCCCACAAATAATGTAACTCGCTTCTTCAGGCAATCAAATTGAGCCCTATATAGACTCAACCAATTCATACCCAAAATAATATCATACAAAAAGTTAGCAATAAAATCAAACAAGATTTCCACTTCTTACCAGAAATTTTAATTTCACATAAACAAAATTTTTTGCTATCATATTATCTCCAGCCGACAAAATAACAGAAAGAGAAACAGGTAATATAACTGAAGCCAATTACAATGAATCAAAGCAACTCTCAGAAATAAATGAATGACTAGGTCCATAATCAAATAGAACATGACATGGATGCTCAAAAATATAAACCAAACTTATTACAACATATGGAGCATCTCGGGCCTCTTGTTGATTTAGACTATATACACATGGTTAAATTAGAGTCAGAGCTACATAACCACTATGCTTTTTCTTATTACCACTAGGTGGTCTCCTTGCCACAGAACTTGAGCCACCAACTCTACTAGATGATCCTTCAAAAGTAGTACGGGGAGGAACTGCCCTCAGCCTTCCTGCTGGTCTGGCAAAACTCCTTAATCTAAACTCAAATCATCGGTCAAATCCATCTTGTGGACATTCTGCTATACGAAGTCCTGTCTGACCACATATAAAGTACTGATCAGTCATCCTGTAACACTAGCCAAAATGATGTCGACCATAATTTTGCCACACCGGTGCCCCACTAACAGAACTAGAACTGGCTATACTGCCACTACCAGAAGCTGGTGTAGATATTGACTGTCCACTTCTCTTAGAGTCTCCATATTTAAATATATTCATCTTCCCAGAAAAATTGCTGCTAGATATCTCCCCATTGAACCTCTTTCTACTAACAGTCCACCACAACTAAGTAGCCATCAGATCATTCTCTATCAGTTGAGCTCTCTCCACAAGCTCAGAGAAATAAAAAATGTGAAATGGCACCAGAGGTTACCTCAGACTATCTTGAAGTCCTCTTAAAAATCTGTAACACTTCTCCAACTGTCGAGCATATCTTGCCAAAGCAATAAACTCTATCTCGTACTGCATAACTACCTTGCTCCCCTGAATCAACCTCAAAAAAGTCTCTTGTATTTGTTGGTTTGTAGAATGGGGTACAAACTAAGCACTAAATACTTCAGAAAATTCTTCCCAAGAAATTAAAGAGTTCAATTTACCCTAAAATTTCTCCTCCTACTAGCTCATCCACAGCGCTCTGCTTCACCATCCAACAGAAAAACTGCTAACTTACCTTTATATCAGAAGGATATTGCAAACCATCAAATGTATTTTCCAACCTCCTCAACCAATCCTCTACTTCTCTGGGCTCAAGAGTGCCCTCAAATCTAAAAGTTTGTTAGGGATGTTAAGCCCTATAGAACTGGCCCAAGGCTAATAAAGAGAGAGGTGAATTGGATAACTTTAAAACCAAAGATAAAACACAAACCAAAATCACCACAAAAAAAACCAAATGCATAAATTAAATGAGGAAGCAAATAATAAGAAAGAACACACCAGTTTTATAGTGGTTCGGTCAAATCTTGACCTACGTCCACTTCTTGGAGGCACCCTCTAAGTATTGCACTAAAATAAGTGTCTCTCCTTTTGCCCCCACAGCTAGGCGGAGAAGCCCTTACAAAATCACTTCCACCTTCCCCAGTGCGGCGGAGTCGCCGGATCCTTTGAAACCAAAGAGATCTTCTTCTTTGGTGAACTTCCCTCGAGACAAGCCTTGAATCCGATGATATTCAAGTGCGAGCTTTCCGGAGCAACCGTGTGGATCCCCCTCCACACTCCCTTGAGTCCCCCCTCACAGGATCTTCTCCCTCTACAAACTACACCCTTTCCTTACTCCCTTTCAAGCTCTCTCTTTAAGTTTCCCCCACAAGAACGAAGCTACAATGACTGCCAAAGACACTTAACAAGTGCCTTGACAAAGCTTATATAGAAGTGCTCAAAACGAACTCATTAATGCAAGTTGCCGACATTATCATCCAGGATGATAGGCATAACGTCCTGTACGATCAGTACAATTTAAGCCAAATCAGCCGGGATAATTTGAGATGATTAGAAGAAGTTTATTCATATCGTCCAGGATGATAATATTTCATCATGGACGATCAGTACAAATCGTGGAATATCATCCTGAACATCGCCCTAAAAAATAGCTATCCGGTGTCCAATCATCCAGCACATCGGCCAGGACGATTTGGCAATCGTCCAGGCCGATTTGATCGTAAAATCAAGTCATAATTACTTTCCTTAAATTCCAGAGAAAATTTGGAAAAATTAACCTGGATCAACCTGGATGATATTTTATAGTCCTGGATGATCCACCTGGATGATGTCCAAAAATAGGTTATTTCGAATTAGATTTGGCGGCAGATTCTTTCTGAATTGAGCCTATCATCCTGGCCGATACAAAATCGTCCAAGACGATGTGTTTTGCATAATGACGGCTGATTTAATGAGGATGCCCTAGTTAGAGTTTTTGCTTTTTGTATAGATCATCCCGGACGATATAAATATCGTCCTGGACGATGTTACTAAAAATAGAAATCTTTAGGGAGCAACAAAAAATCTTCCAAGTTACAAAACATCAGGAGCCACACCAAATACAATAGACTCAAGAAAGGAAAAAGTGTACAAACTGACTCAGACCTAGTCTCCCAATTCTTGAGCTGGTTCCAAATTGCAGTCTGATCATGTGGATCTGAAATGTTAGTAAATAAGACCGTCGTAGAGAAATAAGAGTGTTTGTTATCATCAAAATCAAAAACCATGAAAACAGATCCGCAACAATCTCCCCCTTTCTTATGATGGCAAACAATTAAATTTGAATTTGTAAAAAGGAACATTTTCTCCCAATCTCACCCTCACTAGAATAACACTTTAAAAAAATAAGGGAGATAAAAATATTTTTATTGTTTTAAAATTTTTGAAAAAAAAAAGATACAGATTCAACAGTACGTTCTTCCCCTTTGACATTATCAAAAAGAGAGGAGGCACAAACAAAAAAAAACAAAATAAAAAAAAAAGTCAAAAACGTTCCTTGATCTAGTGAAAAAATAAATATTCTTAAAATGAGAAAGTTACCTCTTGGTTTTAATCAAGAACTTAGTATAATTAGATTAATAATGCATAGCCCAGAAAAGATTAGAAATTCAGAATTTGATAATCCAAACTCAAGTTTTTAAAAAGGCTCAAAAACTTTTAATTCAATATCTAAATCATAAAACAAATTATAGAAAGAAATAGAAATTTTTCAAAACTCCTTTCATAAAATATATCTTATAGAAGATTAATGCATGAATTGTTGAATCAGGAATCAAGATTTTCAAACTCAAGTATCGAAGTTCGGTTTTTCTTAGCTTTTAAGAAAGTCTAGATGGATAAGCTTTAAATTTGTGGCTCATTTTACTGCCTCTGTCATTTGAATGGCATTCTTTGCTGCTATCTTTTGATTTTTTGATACACTTTGTTGTATTTTTTTTTTTTTTTTTTATTTATTTTTTAATTTGGCGTCATTTGCCGCTCTTTTTATTTTGGCATAATTACGCCAATTTTTTTAATTATGCGTCCTTCTGAAATCTTAAAATAAAGTAAAACCCATCCGGTGATACAAGCTATATTCTGATTAAGAAAATTATGAGTTAGATTCAATCAACTTGCCAAAGATCCCTATTGCATAAATGAAATGTAAGGAGATAAAAAATTTAGTTTAAAGACCTAATTTAAAGGATGAAAAATGTTTAAATCCAAAAGTGAATAACCTTTATCTTAGGAAAATAGAGATTGAAGAGTCAAAAATAGAAGTGCCCTTGATAAAGCTTAAATAGAGCTACAATGGCGCCAAAGATACTTACAAGTGGCCTGTGACAAAGCTTAAAATAGAAGTCGCAAAAATGAGCTCATTATAGCAGAGTTGCGACATTATCGTCTAGGACGATAGGACATACGGTCTCTAGCGACGATGGCAATACGTCTGTGTTGACGATCCAGTATGAGATTAATGCTGCAATAGCCGGCGAATTGATTGAGACGATCAGGAAGAAGATTATTCTATATCGTTCCAGGATGATACATACACATCTCTGGACGATCAGTACAAATCGTGGAATATCGCCTGACAATTACCGCTGAAAAAATACTATCCGGTGTACAATCATCCAAAGCACATCGGCCAGGATGATTGGCGATCGTTCAGGCAGATTTGATCGTCGAAATCAAAGTCATACATTTACTTCCTTAATTCTAGAAGACAAAATTTGGAAAATGACCTTGGATCATCCTCGAACGATATTTATAGTCCTGGACGATCCACCTGGATGATCACCATGGACGATGTCAAAAATAGGCTTATTTCTAATTAATTGAGCGGCAAATTTTTTCTGACTTGAGCCTATACGTCCTGCGCGATATCAAAATCATCCAGGAAATGTGTTTTGCAATATGACGGCTAGGCTTTATTGAGTGCCTAATTAGGGTTTCGCTTTGGATCAGATCGTTACTGAGTACGTATAATATACATCTCCAACGAGTAACCAAAACTAGGAAATTCTTTGGGAGCAACAAAAATCTAACCAGTTACAAAACATCAGGAGCCACATAAATTACAATAGACTCAGAGAAAACGAAAAAGTATACAAACTGACTCAGACCTAGCTCTACCCAATCTTGAGCTGGTTCCAAATTGCAGTCTGATCGTGTGGACCTGAAATGTTAGTAAATAAGGCCGTCGTAGAGAAATAAGAGTGTTTTCTATCATCAAAATCATAAACCATGAAAATAGATCCGCAACAAAATCTTGAAGGCTTCTATCTCAAAAAAGCCTGTATAAGTCTATCTACGTCTTCAGATCTAACAATAGAAACTCTATTTTGTGTCTCGCTTATCATCTGAGCTATTAATGTAGTAAACTGAGAAACTGTATCTGAACCAACTACTAGAGTAGAACTATACATAGGAGCTGCATGACTAGCACTCTACCCATCAGTCATATTTGGGTTTGGCAGATCCATAATCACACAGAATTCATAACTATGCACATGCACATAAAACAAAAAATAATAAACACCTAGATAGACTGAAACTATCCCACCAGACCTACAGATCAATTCCTATAACTCTATCTTATGATCCAATTCCAAAACTACTGCTTTGATACCACTAATTATCACAACCCAACTCGACTATGATGGATCCTATCATGTTTAGTGCGATGGAAAACCCTATAATCTAGTTTTGAAATTGCTTTTTAGACTTTCTTCTAATATGAATTGAAATATATAACTACAGAGCCACTAAAACTTTCAAATACAGAAAATCTCATCCATAAAGTATTTCTTTCATTCATCAAAATAATCATATATATTACAGTACATGGCTACAGATTGAATGTACATAACAGAAAAGTAAAATAGTCATGACTATACAAAAATCAAAATGACAAAATACCTATAACTTCAGATCAGATCGTGTTCAGCTAGTCTACAATTTCTTTTCCTTTCCCAGATCCTAAAAACCATAAATAAAACCCCAGTGAGCTAACAGCTCAGCAAGATCACACTAGCCCATCTAAATTCCTAAACACTCTCATTTCAAAATGCTTCACAAAAGATTTAAACAATTTACTTCGAATCAATTAATTACTGAACTGAAAATCACAAAACAGAGATATATAGCAATTCATTCACTGATTTAGATAACCATATAGAATTCACATGTTCATTAAAAATCAAGATAAACACATAGAATTTGGATAATCTTACAGAATCGGACAAATAGAAGGACATACAATCAAATATTCGTACAAAAATTAGATAAATCATATTGAGTTTAATTAATCATGCATAACATATAATCATATAGAATCAAATAACAAATACCAACGAACTAAATAAAATTCGTATCACAGAATCATTCAAATCATATTTTCATATCACATTTAAGATCATATTTCCTGGACCCATACAAAATCTCAAAAGATTATGGCCCCTTATGCCTCCCTTTGTGCTTTCAGCACCAGAACATATTAGATATACAGAGTTATTCAAATCAGATTTCATTTTCCAAGACCCAGATAGAAGCTCAAAAAATTCTGACCCCTTATGCCTCCCTTCCCTGACACAGACAGAATCTTAAATGATTATGGCCTCTTATAACTCTCAACACATATCTTTGAATCACATGTGCACATAAAATATCACATCATAACAATTTCAGAGAAATCAAACATGCATAAAAAAATGTCACCAGATTGTATAATGCAAGACAACAAAAAATCCAACGAATAAAAAATGAACAGTTTCAAAAAATTACCAAATTACTAGAGATCGTGTAAAATAACATTTCAAAACTTTTATTATACTGAAGCACCATTTTTCAATATTCATATAATTTTTTATTTGATAAAAATCCTATAGATTTTAAAATACTCGGTGAAAAATTTCAAGAAAATATTCAAAATGTGTAAATTCATAATCTCTACAATATACCAAAAATTACAAGGTAAAAGTTTTACGGGTGCAAAGTTATTCTCGTTTTTTGCTAACTGACACAAAACTTTAATCAGAATATTCGTCAAAACTCACATTTCTAAAAATTGAGACAGGGATAATGTGCCTTACCTGGAGACGTTCAACTTTCTCAACTACGTCGACAGAAAAAAATGAACCGAAGTCGCCCAAAACCAGGTTTCTTCCTCTTTCTCCTTCTCTTTCTCTCTCTTCAAAACATGTCAACCAATCTATTATATAGAGAAGAAATATTTTTGATCGTACGAATGATATTTTTCATTCGTTTCGGGACGATCGGCTCTGTTCGTGTTCAAACAGAATTCGTATAGATGATAATTATTTTTCATCATGGGACGATCTCCTCTATATGAAAATCATACGGATGATAATTTATTTTCATCCTAGGACGATCGCCTCTATTCTGAGCTCGTTCTAATCATCAAGACAATTTGTACAGACGAACTACACAGAATTTCAAAAATAATTTGAAAGCTTAAGGGTTGCACAGTGGCGACATGTATATTTATTTTAATATATTCATATTAGGCCTTCAATGCCTATAATTAAAATAATTCACTAATAAAGGCATAAACCTATGAAACCTGATCTTCTTAAGTAGGTAAATAGGAGTCGACAGGGTTCAAATCATCGGACAAATATATAATTATGGTGACTGGTATATTTATCTTAATACATTCATATTAGGCCTTCAAGGAATTTAACAAAGAAAATTCACAAATAAAGGCGTGAAGCTTGTGAAACTCAACCCTCTGTTGACAGCTCAACAGGGTAGACCAGGCTCGTCCACAAAATGGAAATATTTTTCAATTGAAAATGACCCATAACACCCCGATGATGGTTGTGTTAAATGTTTATCCCAATCGGAGGGGTTAACTCCAACCATTTTAAATGCCCTCAAACTTCATTGAAATGCAAATATTTTCAAAGACCCCATTCACCCCGATGATGGTCATGTTGAATGCAAATATCAACTTGAGGGGTCCATTCTAAATAATTCAAAATTTCATCTAAATATCCAAAATCCAAATTTCTAAAATCATCTGAAATAAAAAAATATTTAAAATTGAAATAAATCCATTAAAACACTTAAAGAAAAATTCATTCACCCTCCGCAATAATTTATCGGGGTGGAGAAATTAAAATTTACTTCAGGTCACATAGAGCTAATGCCTGGTAAAAAATATCATTGGGATCCATTCTCAAACAATTTCCTTCCAATAAGTACATGGTACATGTCCTCTAATAGGTGGTTTTGCTACCAAATGGCACCACAAGATAAACGGTTATGATCTGGGGCCCTCTAAACCGAGTGGTTTTGCCACCAAATGACATCATGAAATACTAGTTATAGCTAGAACCAATACGTTCCTTAGTGACATCAAATTCATGAGACACTGATCAATTGGATATGATCGATAGGGCATAAAGCCCTCTGTTAGCTAAGGTGGATTCAAATTTGTCTCATTAGAAAAACATTCAACCCAGGTTTATGAGGTACCCTTGGACGAAGCAACCCATGGCTGTCAACAAGGATTATTCTGTCAGGTTGGGTCGACTACCTCCTCTGACTAAGTAGACTAGGGACGACGATGGCCCGGGATGACGAAATCATGGGATCTTGATCGAATCGAGTGCATCATCTATTCCCCCACCATCCACTTTAAGTGAAAGATGGTGAAATTCATAATTTTAAATATCATTCAAATTTGCTAAGTCCATACCGTTATTATATGACAGATAACACATTCTCTACATATCTGAATTATAACTAGCCTTAATCGAAAGTTCTCTTTCATTAGTGGGAGGGGTAATTAATTATAGGGGCATGCGCTTATAGGAAACCAAAACTTAGATCATAAAGTTCTCACAAAATGAGGACAAAATCTCTGGGTAGTGTTTTATCTATAAACCCATCTGCCTTCCCAAAATTTACCCCGGAACTTATTCCGTCAAAACTCCCACCAAAAGAAAAGCACAACGGGCAGAGGCCGGGGCCGAATTTTCAGAGCCCACAACACCAAAATACATTTTGTTGCAAATGTCTAGTGAGAACTTCAATAACTAAAACAAAAAGCATACACCGATATACCTTCTCCTGCAAATGTTTATTGAGAACATCCATAACAAAAGTGAAAAGCATACACCAAGATACATTCGCTTGCAAATGTCTAATGATAACATCCATAACAAAAGAAAAAAGCATATATCAAGATACATTCTCCTACAAATGTCTATTGAGAATATCCAAAATAAAAGAAAATTAAAACATACACCAATACACATTCTCTTACAAATGTTTAGTGAGAACATCCATAACAAAAGCAAAAGAATACCCCAAGGTTCATTCTATTGCAAATGTCTAGTGAGAACATCTATAACAAAAGCAAAAAAGCATACACCAAAATACCTTCTCTCGCAAATGTCTACTGAGAACATCCCTAACAAAATATAAAAGCATACACTAAGATACATTCTCTTGCAAATGTCTAGTGAGAACATCCATAATGAAAGGAAAAAGTATACACCAAGATACATTCTCTTATAAATGTCTAGTGAGAACATCCATAACAAAAGAAGAAGCATACACCAAGGTTCATTCTCTTGCAAATTTCTAGTGAGAACATTCATAACAAAAGCAAAAAGCATACACAAAGATACCTTCTCTTACTGGTGGAAGCGACGTTCTCTTACCGAAGGTGGCTACTAGAGGAAACCAATGGCGACAAATAATGCATGTTTGGCGACGAAAGTTGGCGATGATCTAGTCGCGTTCGGGGCAGCTCTCAGACGAGAAAAAAGATAACTGAGTGAAGAGGAAAAGAAATGAGAAGGAAGACGGTGGAGGGGTTGAAATAGTTCCCTTTCTATCAAATTTTACGACAGATTATCCATCGGTCATAATACTGACGGATAATATGTCAGTAACTATTCTTCGAGTTTAAGTAAGTCGGTGCAATTTACATCGGTAATAACCGACGGAAATTGCACCATAATATTTTAAATACCGACAAAAAAACTAGCGGAATATGACCCGGTACTCTAATGGAGGAAAATTCTCCTTTAAGTTATCGGCGTATATTCTCCCTGTTAGGCTGCTACTTTTTCCGGCGTATGTCTGTCTGCCAGAAAGTTCGATGGTAATAACAGATTTTCTGTAGTGTATGATGGCTCCTCACACCAAATCTTTTGGTGGTGAGGAGAGGAACAAGAAGGTTGGTGACTGTGGAAATTCTGATCTTCATGTGGGATCAGACAAGCTAAAGGATGTTAGATCCGTCAGAGCTAACAAGGTTATCCAAGTTAACAATCGGATCGCACGAGCAAGTGTAAGGAAAGAATGTCAATCTAGTGTCAAACCAGCAATTTTTAAGGTTTGGGTTGATTAGAAATGGGACAGAAGTTTCTTTTCTTTCAAAATTATCAAGAAAGACTAAAAGAAGTTCTTCACGATATGAATAAGGCCCAGTAAGATGGAATTCAATTGGAGTTTGATACTTCTACTGTTAGGATTTAACGGAGACGAAAATAACAAATCGATCGTCTCCGAAAGACATGCTAAATCATCGAGAAGAAGTTTTCGGAAGCGTACCTGAATCCATTGAAATGCAAAATCAAGGTCTTTCGATCTTCCACGTTTAGAGCGGCGTTCTCCAAGAGAGCGAGAGACCCCTTCTTTTCACTCAAGATGGGAAATGAGAGAAATGAGAACTTAACCACTTAAACTGGGGACCAAGACCCTTATATACTTTAAGTGTAAATATTTTATTTCAGCCCATCATAAAAATAAAATAAATACCCGGCCTCTACACAAATTAATTCCATACAAAATTAATTGAGATGTCACATAAGCCAAATAATAATTTAATACTCAAATAGATCACAAATTTAATTGGCTTAATTTTAGATAGCGTCTAATGTATAATTCTTTATTTATATGTATAAAATATATTGGCCCACATATAGAAATTTCCCAACATCTACTTCTATCAAAAAATATATTTAAGAAAGTCACCACTATTTACCAGAGAATATTATCAACTTGAGCCATTTTAATCCTCTATATGAGGATAGAAGTGTTGTTCTTCGGAAATCACACGGGAGCGGTTCAGGTGCCAACCAAACATGTGAGAGGTTCAAAGTAATCAAATTCTAAATGATTCATCTCTCAAAACTCACAGCCAAATTGGGTCAGAATTTGGAATCATTAGTTTCAATAAACTGGAAAGTCGGAAATCTAGGTTCAGAATACCATGTGATGTTAATTCTTGTTCGATTGAGGCTGCTTCGCTCAGCGTTAGGTTGTCTTCAGATCCTTCGATTGTGCATTTCCAAGCAGATCTTGTAGTTATAGATGGAGGATAGTCAACAAATTTTGAGAATTCAATTCCAATGGTACAGTTAGTAATACAGCAAACATTACTCAATGCCCAAGTGGCGATCATCTATAGCAACCAATAGGAGGTCTACATCCTGTATCAAACTATATAGGTGGCGAGAGCATTAAGCCACAAGATGATATACCATTCCAACAAGGTATTTAATTATTCTAATGCTTGGTTAAAGCCTAAATTTACTCTCATTAATATGAAAAGATGGTGTAATGGTTTTACCTAATATTGAAGACGTCAATCAAAATGTTAGACGTCTAAATAATGCTCTTGTGGGGAAGGTTTTGGGTCGTCGCGTGCCTTATATGACTTTGAATAATCAATTGAAAAATAAACGGGCTCATGCAGGAAAGTTTCGAATTATAATGCAAGTGCGTATAGCTTCACATGTATTTTCAATTCGGTCGAAGCTAGAGACAATATCATTATGGGGGAATCATGGTTTGTAATGGGGCAATTATTTGCAATGGATAAATGGTCTCCATCCTTCTCTCCAAATTCCACAAAAGGGTTAACTATGCCAAGTGTGGTTCATTTTCTCCAACTACCCCTCTTTTATTGGGATGAGAAGAATATAGCTCACATAGCCACGATGATTGGACATCCATTATGGATAGATCAATATACAAACACTTGGGGAAGAAGTGCTTAATGTAGAATCTGCATAAGAATTGATCTTACAAAGAAGCTACCAACGGGAGTTTGGTTGAAGGTATTCAAGGTAAATTCTTCCAAAATGTGGAATAGAAGGCATATCCACCTATGAAAATCTTAGAATAATGTGGAATATGAAGGCATATACATCAAGGGTGTTACAGTATGCACTGGATAAGTCATCCAATCATATTACGATAGGAAATCTTTCTGTCCAGCATCATTGGATCTCGGAAGGTAGCCCTAAGTCGAAGCAAAGGATGGAAATTTCTGCTCCGACAAATGTAATGGACATAGATCAACATCTTGCTTATACACATCGGTCTTCAAATATCTATAAAATAACGTAATTCCTTCAATTAATGATATTGATAATTGTATCATTCTCTCGGGCGTCAGAGATGCATCTTCTTTACTAAAATGAGTTTATCTTGTGGAAGCCGTGAGTGTCATGTGTGAGACAAAACAATACTTTGTAATCTTATACGGGTCTATGGCACTTGAGGTGCACTTGAGGCTAAGTGCACTCGTTAGATGGTTTGTTATCTTATGTAGGATTATTTTTTCTTTTACTTCTAATGTGGTGATTCAATTAATGATTTTTAGGAGGTGCACTTGAGGCTAAGTGCACTCGTTAGATGGTTTGTTATCTTATGTAGGATTATGTTTTCTTTTACTTCTAATGTGGTGATTCAATTAATGATTTTTAGGAGGTGCACTTGAGGCTAAGTGCACTCGTCAGATGATTTGTTATCTTATGTAGGATTATGCTTTCTTTTACTTTTAATGTGTTGATTCAATTAATGTGGTGATTAAATTAATGATTTTTCACCTTGCATCTTATTGGGACCGGTGGGATGTTAACCAACCCAAGTGGTTGTTCTAAAAAAATTGGTGTCCCTACACCTCGATTAGATCAAAGGATCAAATGGTTGAGTCCCAAATTCATTATGAAAATTGCTTATTATTGGTAAAAATTGAAAAAATGTTGAAGAAGATAATGACCCCTCAAGTTAGTTGATTTTGTTTGCGCCAAGATTTATCATATTTGAATTTTATTTTTTATTAGTGTATGTTTCCTTTCTCCTTTCTTTTGTAGAAAGAGGAATTGTTCTTAGGTTTGGTTTCCTATGTGTTATCTTTGTAAACGTTTCTTTATTCATGCTATAAATTGCGCTATGCAACCTTTCAAAAAACAAAAATAAGGAGGGTTGCCTAGCCGGTCAGGCCAGTTGGTTTGATCTAACCTGAGTTGGGCTAGCTTAATTTGATTATTGTTTGCTCATTCCTACTCCAATTTGAGCAATCAAAATGTCTTACAGCTAAAAAAAATAATAATGTGGATAACGCATTGGTGTTTTCATACTTTTCTAACCATGTTGGGTCTCTAAAATATCCAGTTTGAGTAAACTCAAAAGCCAGTTCAAAACTTCTAAATTCCTCTTAGATCTCCGCCTCACGTTATAATTTCTACTTTATTAGATATGAGTTTTCAATATTTTAATTAAACAATGAAAATCACATGTACACCTCCTTTTATCTCAATGAAGAAACCAACAACAGTTTTTCTGAGAGCTATAAATCAAACCAACAGATTTCGAGAATTAGAAATCCATACTCCTTTTGTCTTGACATAGATCAACGCATACATAAAGCTATTGTAAAAGATACTCTAGTAGTAGGGGATTACATTTAGAACTTATCATTGGAATTCAATAATATATAGCATAGTTATTTATAAGGCTTAGACTCACCTTATTCATGAAAATAGAATTTTATAACTGGTTACAGTCCATACCTTTTAAACTTTAAATAAAGATTGCTTGTGAAATAACCTTTAAAAAGGTTTATTAATCTATATGTTTTCCACACTAAAACTTGACTGGATTTTCACATCAAAAGCCAACATTTCCAATCAATACCTTTTCATTGAATATATTATAGTAAGTAGATAATGTATATAAGAGCTATTCATCATGCAAAGTTTTTCATTGGTGTTTAGCCAACTTCATATCATTTTCATTAGGGATGACAAGGTTTATTAATATTTTCTTAGATAGAACCGTAATGATTAAAATATTTTGTTTTGCTTTATCTAACTATAACATATGTCCAATAAATGAAGTTTCAAAGTGTTTTTTTTTTTTCTTTTTTTTTGGGTGGGGGGGAGTTGGTAGCTCCAAGTTTTTAATCATATTGGATCCAATTGAAGATCTACAACACTATAAGAACTTCTATTTGATGACCTCGCCAAAAACACAATTTATGTTATTTCATACAATTGCTCTTTTGAATTTAGCAATCACCACCCTTAAACAAACCTCCATCTAGTAGTCTATCATAATATATTTATACCAAATATTTGAATTTTATATTCCACTTTTCAAACGTTTTGCATTATAATTTGTATTCCTTAATTTATTTTGAAATTTTTTTTATTTAACTCATTAAAATCTCTAATATTTTCATTGAATCAAAATATTATATTATTTGAAAAATACTAAACAATGTAATTAGATATGACCTTAGAAGTGAATTATCACAAAGAATATGACTAGTCCCTTTGTAGAAAAAAAAAACACTTCATATTTCAATGAGAGAAAATGCAGTGCCATGTACCTAATACTTTTTCTCTTTTGATAAGAAGGAGACAAGGTTGATGATATGAGATGTGTTACATAGGGCTAATACCATTATGTAATTGATTAGTTTGTGTACGTAGTTAATCATATGCTAGTCAATTAGGCCTCTTTACTACTTGAGTGCTTCAAACATTTACTATTTAGAGTAGGAAAATGTTGAGTTTATTATTGATGAGTAATTTTAATTTGTTTGATGTCTACCAAATACTTTGACCAAGTATTGTATGGATCAATATGTCTCTTACGTACTATAGGCCAAGTACTATTGTTGATAAATTTATATGGATGGCTTGCCTTTGTTAATTAAGATTATTTTCAAGCTTCTTATTACTGCATGGGCAAGTCATTAACAAGTTAGAAGGAAACTCTGAATGATTTATTACAGATACAAAATGATTTGAGTTAGTTCAATTATTATGTACTAAGTGTTCTATCTTTATTTTAACCAAATTGAATAAATGCTAGCTCAATTCACTTAAATCATATGATAGTAGTTGAATTTTGTTTCTTTTTTTATATAATGGTTTGCGAAGAATTTTTATAGGTTAAGCTGGTATGAACTAAACTATGCAGATCATGAATTATTCCACTTGGCATTGGGGGCCTTTCTTGCTTGAAAATGAATAGCATATAGTATATCAAGATAATACAATAAGGCAAAGTGAAGAATCCATATATTGGAAATCAATACTTAACTAGCTGTAATGATTATTTGAGTTTCAAGGATCTTTATATATATATATATATATTCACTTGATATAAAGAGCGAGGGAATGTTTGTGATAAACCCCTAAAAGACCATATTTTCTAAACCAAATAAAAATTGATAGTTTACTTATTCTCTCCTCTCCCCATGAGCATTTTCTAGGGTTTTTTTCCCTAACACTGCCCTCCTCAGGGGCAAACTTTGTTGCCTAGTGTCTCTTCTTTCAGCTCAAGGAAGTTTCTCTCCTTCCTTTATGATTATTTTTTTCTTCTTTTATGCTAGTTTGGTTTCTCCTTGAACCTTCCTCCCTTGCTTCGGCAAATGATGGTTAAGTTGGATGACCTTGATTTTCTAAATGGTAAGTCCAACTCATGTTCATTAATTAAATGCCCTTAAGGGGTCTTCCTCATTTGGGTCATTTACAGACCTTAAGAAATCCTCATTTTGGGGGTTCCCCTCTCTATTAACTTCGGAGGAAGAGATATTTTCTCTTGCTGACCCTTCGCATTTTCCCTTGTTGGTTATTTTTCCCCTAATTTTTGACCATCTTTGGACGCACTAAGAGGTTTTTCTTTAACTTAAAACTATCAGGAGCATTTTCCTTCACTCTTTTTTATTCCAATCATGCATTGATCAAGCTGCAATGTGATTTGGATTCTTATAGTGTCATTGCTCATCATTCCTATTTTGTTAAGGATTGCTTCATGAAACTAACCAAGTGTTCACCTTTTATAGTCATTTCTGAGGAATCCTTCATTGTCCCTATTTGGTTCTCCTTCCCGAACCTACGATCGCATTTATTTTCCCCCGATATTTTACATGGTCTTAGGTCTCTCTTTGGATCTCCTCTTCATATACATAATGCAACTGTGATGGGGGCTCATCCATCGGTTGCTAGAGTTTTGGTGGAACTCGATGTCAAGAAATCTTATCTTGAAAAGGAGTGGTTGGGTCCTGAAATTTTAGTTACTTTCAAACTATGTTGATGGATGATTTTTCATCATATTGTGATCATTGTAAAGCTTCAGATCAATTTAGGAAAGATTTATTAATGCTTCATCCCAGAATAGTTAAGGAGAATCGAAAGAATGGGATTGTTGCTAGAGATTTGCTTGATGCGCATATGATTTCTAGTGGCAATGTTGGTGTCAGCTTAACTGTGCATGAAACGATGGTTGCTGGGGTTGCGAGTCACTTGGATAATATGAATATTGATGAAGTGGAAAATGTTTTACCCAACCATTTGGTTATTGGGGACCCTTTGGTTCTTCCTCTTATTATTCTGGAGAAGGTTAATTATGTTAATGTGGACTTGGATTCTATTGTGCACGAAGAGATTCATGGTAATGTTAATTTGGAGGCTTATCTAGTCTCTTTTGTTGAGTCTCCTCTTGCTGATGAACTTGTGGTTGTTGAGAAGGATCATTGCCTTGTCAACACGGTGTTGTTGGATGAATCATCAAATGGAACTAATGTTGCTTCTCACTTTCTTACATCTTAACTTGCTCTTAATCCTGTGCATATGCAACCGAATGGGAAACCTATTATTGATGTTCTGATCTCCCTTATCTCCAATGATGATTTGAAAGCTCATTTGGAGGTTAATTTAAAGGGTAGCTGTTTGGATCAAATCGATTGGTTGGAGGAGTCTACTTCCTCGCTTGGGGATGTTTGTGATGAACTTGGGGCTGATTTCATGATATGTTTGCTTTGGAAGTTGGTCATTCTATTGCTAAATGCTTCTAACTTGGGAGTGGCAATTTTGGTAGGATGAAATCCAAAAGGTATTAGTGTTCGCGAGTCTTTCTCTCTATTATTGTGGATTTCATTATTTGGGTTATTGGCCGGGGGGTTTTATTTGGGGGTTAATTGGTCAGGTTTCTGTTGGTTGGTGTTCCTGTGCAAATTTTTAGGTCATGGGTGTGTCTGGTGTATCTTGCTTTCTTGGTGATGGATTTTCCTAGGTTGGACTTATTTTGGGAGCTTCTTTTTTAGTTTTTTTGGACATTGATGAGGCTGTATTTGGCTTCCCCTGGCTGGCTATGTCTTGATAGCAACCTTGGTGGTTCTTTTGGGTTGTCTTCAGTGTCCTTTGGGTTGATGCTTTCTTCCTTTTGTGGTTTCCTCTGGTTGGCTCGTGGTCTGTTACCTCTAATGGATGGTCCCTGCATTTGCTTGAGGGTTGCTGAGTATAACAATTTACTGATTCTATCTAGCTTGTTTTCCTTATTAATTGGTTTAGGTTTTTTTAGTCATATGTTGGTCCTTCGATGTACTCATCCTTTGAATAATTTTTATTTTATCTCAAAAAAAAATGGTAGGAAAAGCTTTTGCATTTTCAAGAACGGAAGAAAAAAAGTGTACATCTTTCATCCAGACATGAGAACATGTTTAAAATAATATTATTTCTTTTAATCTACAATTTTATTATATTGCATTTTTCATTGAAAATTCTATGAAAAATTGTTTGCTGAGATTGTATAAGGCTTATAATAGTTGGTGACAGCCCTAGCGATTACCAAAGTGTTCTACCACTTTAGAACTATGAATTTTAGAAATTATTTGCTAAGTGTTTCTAAGGAGAACATTTGGAGTAGGGCCCTTGTCATGAGGATAAACAAAAGAGAGGTTATCCCAAAAAGGTGCGTAGTGTTAAAGTTTTCTCAGTTTGGAAGAAGTAATGATTTTTTTAAGTCTAGGTTATGCAAGAAATCATATGTATTGTGGACACCTGGGTGTGGATGTTGGTTAATGTAAAACAATAACAAAAAATTTAATTTGTATTTTCATGCTCATTTATAGTTACACATCTACTTTATTATTATTATTATTTTAATACTTCTCATTGATCAGTTTATAGTTAATTTATAAAATGAATTGTCATTAAAATTCAAAAAGAATTCACCCTCTCTTGGGCTCATTGATCAAACTATTTTGCATGAAACTAAATGAATCAATCACTGGCATGTAAACTCATTTTACACAAATAGTCACTTCATTACATGCTTTAGGTAGGGAACTAATAAATTTTGAGAAAGTTAATAAAATACTTTGTTGTTTACCTACAACTTATGATGCAAAGATTACTGCCATAACTGAATCTAAAGACCTAACAGCTTGTTTATTTATAATCTGCTTGGATCACTGATTATTTACGAGCATGAAGTGAATCAAAGATAGATTGATGCATATGACAAATAAAAGGAGAAAAACATTGCATTGAAAGTGGATGTGACTTAGAATGTGATCAATCTCAACCTAAGGATGAAGATGATATTATAATAATGACAAGGCAATTCAAAAGTTTCCTTAGAAGGAACCAACGAATATGTCAATAGTAAAACAAAGGTAAATTTTATAAAAAATATAAAAGTTTCAAAAGATGTGATTTGTCATGAATACAGGAAGCTTGGAAATATTAAATATGATTGCTTGAATCTCAAAACTAATCCTAGCAAGGAGAAGGTTGAGGAGAAAACCAATGTTAGGATGGGCGAGAAGAGATTGCAAAGAGCAATCTAGGCGAACTCAGTATTAGATTCCTCAAGAATAGAAGCAAAGGAGGAAGTCACGAACTTGTTCTTAATGGTAGACAATCTTGATCACTAGGATCAAGAGGATATATGTGATTTATTTGATGATGAGTTATTAAGTTTTTTAGAAAATCTATACTACATATAGGAAACTCAAAAAGCTGCATGTTAGGTTGAACATAAATTTTTTAAATTTATAAAAAGAACATGAAATCATTAGTAAAAATCATGCATTAATTGATAGAAATCACATGAAATTATTGGATGAGTTTTATGATTTAAACGAATAGCATGAACTTTTGAAATCATCATATATTGAACTTGAAAAATATTTTAAAGTGTTTAGGGATGAATCAGATCAAAGAGAACATGAGTTAAGAGCTAAAAATATTATTTTAGAAAGTGCTAACTCATAGTTTAAAGTGGAACTAAAAGCTCTTGAGGAAAACATAATACCCCTTACACTTGAATAATTTTTCAATCCTGATCAGAAGCCTAAAATTTCAAAACCTAAGAAAAGATAGTATAATTCATATAGATTGGTAAATCTTTTTCGTGTAGTCAAATGTTTTTCTTGTAGGATGATTAGTCATATTTCTCACACTAGCATTATTATAGTAAATCATATCTAGTGTGGAGACCATAAATCACAGCATATCAAATATGCATCTAGATTATTATTGCCAAGAGGAGAACCCAAACTTATTTGGATTCTCAAGTCTAACATTTGATCATTCTATAGAAATTCTCTCATATAAGTCCTTGTAAGATCATTTAGTACCTGGAAAGCAGATGTTAGAACCATACGATCGATTGAAGACACGACATAATTCATATAGTTGGAAGCCAAGAATGGAGGCAAGATTACACTGGGAGGAAATACCACAAGGAAAGTGGCAGGTACAGGTATGATTGGCAACAAGAATAATTTTTTTATTAAAAATGTATTTTTGGTAGAAGGCTTAAAGCATAACTTGTTGAGTATTAATCAGCTATGTGATAAAGATTATAGTGTTCATTTTTTTCCCATAAGCTATATTATAAGCCAAAATGGAGTTTTTATATTATATGGAAATAAGATAAATAATGTGTACATGCTTGATTTGAATTTTGTTAAATGTTCTAATACTTCTTGTCTCAAAATAATTACTGATAAATTATGGTTATGGCTTTGAGAAATTTAGAAGTTTTTTTACTTGGATTCAGAGGAAATTAGGATTTGAGATTTTATCAATTCAAAGATATCATGGAGGAGAGTTTAAAAATGAAAAATTTGAAGATTTTTGTAGAGAGAAAGGAATTGATCACAAATTTTTAGCACCTAGGACCCCACGACAAAATGGGGTTATCAAAAGAAAGAATAAAATACTGAAAGAAGCAGCTAGAGCCATGTTAGAAGAATACTCACTTCCAAAATATTTTTGTGCTGAAGTGATTAATACGACTTATTATATTTTGAATAGGGTGAACATTAGATCCAAATTGAATAAAATATCTTATTAACTTCTTAAGGGGAGAACATCTAATATTTTACATTTGTATGTTTTTGGATGCAAAATGTTTATTAATAATAATAGCAAAACACCTTTAGAAAAATTTGATCCAAAATCTAATGAATTTATTTTTATAGGATATTATAATATTGGCAAATCCTATATGATTTTTAACAAGAGAACTTTGGTAGTTGAGGAGACAATACATGTAATTTTTAATGAATCTAGCATTTTGGAAGAGCCAAGGTTGGAAGAAGATCATATTAAAAATATATCCCAAGGAATTAAAAAGTCAAATTTGGAAGAGAATGTTGGATCAGATAACACTTTGCCTATATAATAGAAGTTTTCTTAGAATCACTCTAAGGAATTGATTTTAGGTGAACCTAGTGAGGGTGTTAGGACTAGGCATAGACTTAGCAAAGAAGTGAACCATTCTATCTTTATATCTATGATTAAACCCACTAATATAAATTAAGCACTTTTGAATGAATATTAAATTTTGGAAATGTAGGAAAAATTAAATCAATTTGTTAGAAATGATGATTGGGAATTGATTGAAAGGCAAAAAGATCAAAGTGTTGTTAGAACTAAGTGGGTGTTCAAAAATAAAATGAATGATTCAGGTGTTGTGATTAAAATAAGGCAAAATTGGTGGCCAAGGGGTATAATCAAGTAGAAGGGATTGATTTTGAAGAAACTTTTTTCCCTGTAATTAGACTTGAAGCGATAAGGGTTTTGCTAGCCTTTGCCTATTTTAAAGGTTATAAATTATATCAAATCGATGTTAAGAGTGTCTTTCTTAACAGAGTGATACAAGAAGATGTTTATGTTAAGCAACCTCCAGGTTTTAAAAATTCAAAATTCTCAAATCATGATTTTAAATTGAAAAAGGCATTGTATAGACTCAAATAAATTCCTAGGGCTTTGTATGAGACATTAAGTATTTTCCTATTAGAGATATCACTTTTTAAAGGAAGTGTGGACACCAGTCTCTTCTTGAAAAGGATAGGATATGATATACTCATTTTTAAATATATGTTGATGGTATCTTGTTTGGATATACCAATAAAAATCGTTGTGATGATTTTTCGAAAATAGTAAGTAGTGAATTTGAAATGAGTTTGATGGAAGACTTGAATTATTTTCTTGGTTTTAGCATAAAGAAATATTTCTTAGTAAGTTAAAGTATATTAAGGATATCCTCAAGAAATATGAAATGGATAATGCTAAATCATTGACTACACCAATGAGTTCCTTGATACAGTTAGATAAGAACTCTAAGGGAAAATCTATTGATAAAAAGAAATTTAGAGAAATAATTAGATCAATAGTTTACTTGACTGCTAGCATACCATATATTATATTTAATATTTGTTTGTGTGCTAGATTTTAATCTGATCCAAGGAAATCATATTTGATAGCAGTTAAAAGAATTCTAAGATATCTTTTGGGAACTTAAAGCTTAGGGATTTGGTATCCAAAGCATACCTCCTCTTTTGAAAATTATTAGATATTCAGATTCAGATTTTGCAAGATGTAGGGTTGATCGGAAAAGTACTTATGGATCTTTTCAATTCATAGGAAACTCTTTAGCTTCTTGGTATAGAAAGAAATAGAATTCAGTAGCCCTTTCTACTGCTGAAGAATAATATATTGCCTTAGGTAGTTATGTTGCACAAGTTCTTTGATTAAAAAACTAATTGATTGACTTAGGATTTTCTATTTAAACTATTCTTATTTTCTATGATAATACAAGTGTCTTATACATTTCAAAGAATCCTATTCAATATTTTAGAACCAAACATATTGATATAAGACATCACTTTATTAGAGATCATGTAGCTAAAGGTGAAATTCAATTGCAACATATTGCTACTAAGAATCAACTTGTATATATTTTCATAAAACCACTAGCTTTTGACACGTTTAGCACTTTAATAACTAGATTAGATGTGATTGATCTTAATGCTTAAATTGAATTTCTATAAATTTTTATTTATAGTGTAATTATCTATTTGTTTAATTTCTCTATTTGCTTGTTATTATTTGTTCGTTTGTATGTTTTTATTTCATTAGTTGTGATTATTTTTCTTTAAGTATTGTATTATTGGGTCTTATTTTCTCATTTTTGCATGTCATTGGATCTCAAGTGATTATTTTTAAAAAGGTTCTTTCTTATCATGTCTTATTTTAATTATTTTCTTCATTTTGTATAATTTTTTTTGTATTGTATGAATTCTATAATATGTATATGATAGTTTTCTGAGTTGAGCACACAAAACTAAGTTTCTCAATAAATTTCATATTGTATGATGCTATTATTTCTATATGATATTGGGTTTTTTGTCTATATAATTGTAGATGGTTTTCCAAATATTTAGTTATTTTTGTCAGATCGTACGAACAAAGTTGCATTTCGTCTGTATGATCATATTGTCAGTTTTTGAAGTGGACAAACATAACTGTCATAAAACAATCTTTAATTTTCTAATTGTCTCAGATGAACAGGTGTTCATCTGTATATTTATTTGGTCAAAAATCAAGTATGAAATGATGCCTGAAAATGGCATTTTATGAAAATTCATTTCATTTTTGGCCGTTTCTATTCATATGTATGAAATATTGCTCACCCTGTGCGATTTTAAAATCATATGTAGGATATCACTTTTTGTACTATATGATATGTAATTTTTCATTAAATTGAAAGGTCTTGGATGAGTTTTTTCTTCACATTCTCATTTGTTTCCAAACCTTCTCGAGTCCAAACCTTAAGAATGGACAGCAGTAGCAAATGACCTCGCACTTCTAAGGGATTGTCCTCTTGATCTAGAAGAGACAACAACTTCCTTTCTAAGGAAAATGAGGAAGCTTTTGATCAGTATTTTGTAGCCAAACCCCTACTTGACTCCTCATTCAAAGTGACATCAAATTTTATGTCATGCCCCTTTTTCTCCTCAACCTAGTTTTCCTTTATCCTTACCTTGATTTACGCATACCATCATGAAACTTTTCAATTTTTTCTTGCAAACATGAAGGTAACCAAAGATCACACCAGGATTACCTCTTATGTTTTTAAGCAGCGTGTTGAAATCACTAAGGAAGATCTAGTAAACTTCCTTCACCTTAGAACCCAAGGAGCTAGGGCACACACCTTAATCTCTAGAGTAGATTTTGATTGGTCAGAAATAAAGCAAACGCTTAGAGGTGTAGCACAAGTAAGCCATATTTATTGTGTATATACCCTTAACCAGAATGCTAGAATTATCTAGCACATTTTAAGAATCTCTATAATTCCCAAAGTTAGTGAACGTATAAATCTAACTCCTTTTTTGTCCACCGTCACATACATGATAATGACTGAAACTCCTTTTGATGAAGCCTAACTTATCATGGACTACATTTATAAACATTTTGATATTGGACTTCCTCATAATAGGAGGAAGAAAAATGTGAATTTAGGATACTTAGTTGCCTATGTCTAAAAGAAAAAAGTATAACCTAATCCATCATGATCCTCCCGCTAAACTTCTTATTTTCTTTATTGATACCTCTTTTCATGCACTCTTTGGTTAGGATCAAAGTTCTAAAGGAGAAGATTCCAAGGGAGAAGAAGGAACCCCAGCTCCAGCACCTGCACCTGGACCTGCTCAAAATTTCTATCAAGAAATGGTTCAATGCTTTGAAAGACTTGAATCTCACTTTGATCAATATTTTGATCAAATTGAGACTCATCTTAACAAGTAGAATATGTGGCATAATGAAGATATGGTCTGGATCCAAGGGCAATTTGACTCGGCCAACACTAATATAGCTATGATCAGTAGTTACTTTATTGTGTTCAATCCTCCTCCACCTCCAGATCAAGGCCTCTCAGGATATTAGTTGTACTTCAGTGTTGTACTTGCTGGTGAGATGTTTATACTAGTTCTTGAGATGTTTTTTTGTTTGTAATTTCATATGTTCTTATTGTGATATTAGTTTCAAATAAGATGGTTATTATTTGTAAGTGTTTTGAATGATGAATGAAATGATGAACTGACGTGTTGACATGCTTTAAAATTTCTCTTCTTAAAATGTTTATATTTTTAGAGAAATCATTTATAGTTAATCTCTAGAATGAAATTTTGAATTACTTTGCTCTACAAATTAATTACCTTGCAAAATTTAATCTCTAAAAATTAAAATTAAAATTATGACTTGATATAAATTAGAAGATCAATTTCATTTTCTTATAGACAAGTATTACTTAGCTATAATTGTTGTAAAATATATGTCTTATTTTTATTTTTATATATTTTTCAATGTGTTTTTTTTTTTTGCTAATTATTAGAGTTTGAGTTAAGATTTATTGATATTGGAAAGACCGAAAAAGTAAAAAAAAATGCACAAAGCATGCCAAATTTGAAAAGATGTGCAATATTCACCAAAGTGAAAAGAGGCACAAAATTAGCCCAAATAGAAAAGATGCATAAAGTGTGCCACAAAAAATTAAAAAGATGTGCAATATCATCAACTAAAAATTTTATATTGCTCTTTCCTTTATCATTCTATCTCTTATACAATAATATTCACTATTGAATTAAAAACCAATTAAATCTTATTTCATCATTTTTACAATAATTATTTTTACTTGATTTGCCTAGAATTAACAGTGAACCTAGTTGACTTTTCTTATCTTAATTATTCTTTGATTTAAAAGTTCAGTTTTTATTTTTTGCATTACAAAGTTAATGTTTTTTTTTTTTTTTTTTTGCAATTAGTTTAAAATCTTCTTCTTTATCAATTATTTTTATTTATTCATAGAAAATTTTCATTTCAAGTGGTACTTTTCTTTTTGATGTTGTCAAAAGGGGGAGACATTAGTTATTGTTTGATGTATTATTTGTTTGATGTTTGATTTTGATGTTTATTAAGATTATTTGTTATGTTTGTGATTTTTGTGATGTGTGTATGTTCGTGTTTTTGATGTTTTTATTTATTTATTATAATTTTCATTGAAATTTGATTTTGTTGTTCATTAGAATCCCTTGTTTTAAATTGGTCGTTCATCTAGGGGGAGCGCAGGAGAAAATTTGCCTTAAATATTAACTCAAATAATAGTTATTTTCCCATCATAAAAAAGGAGATTATTATAATTTTGTTTTCAACTTTATGCTTTAATATCATGTGAGTTTTTTATGATACCAAAATATTATTGTGTTGATTATTATTTTTCCTAACATATATTAGAATTTTATATTTGTGTTGTTTGTGTGTACTAACATTTTAGATAAATCATACTTTAGACTTGCCAATGTCTTCTAGACATATTATTTTAGGGTTTCTTATGATTGAAGTCTATACCTTTATCTATTTTTCTTGAATCTGAGAGAGTATAATTGTATTTTGGTAACCATGCACACACACTAAAGGAGTGAGTCAAAACTTGTATTGTTAAAACTAATCATAATATATAATTTTGGAATCATACGGGATAAATTTGCCTTAAATATTAACTCAAATAATAGTTATTTTGCCATCATAAAAAAGGAGATTATTATAATTTTGTTTTCAACTTTATGCTTTAATATCATGTGAGTTTTTTATGATACCAAAATATTATTGTGTTGATTATTATTTTTCCTAACATATATTAGAAATTTATATTTGTGTTGTTTGTGTGTACTATCATTTTAGAGAAATCATAATTTAGACTTGCCAATGTCTTCAAGACATATTATATTAGGGTTTCTTATGATTGAAGTCTATACCTTTATCTATTTTTCTTGAATATGAGAGTATAATTGTAATTAGGTAACCGTGCACACACACTAAAGGAGTGAGTCAAAACTTGTATTGTTAAAACTAATCATAATATATAATTTTGGAATCATACGGGATAATTTGACCTGAGTGATCCTCCAGAAACAAGTTAATTGAATCATGACTTAGAAATTTTTGATTGAACTGTTTGTATTGTATGAAGTTAGATTCATACACACGAAATCTTGAGTACAAAATGGATACATACCAGTTCATCCTAAATGAACTCACCATTTTTTGAATGAATCGTACTATATGAAATTAGTTTTGTACATATGATGTCCATAGTACAAAATAAGTACATATAAGTTAGTCCATACGAACAAGTAAAACTTTTGAACTGTCGTACTGTAGACAATTAGTTTCATATAAATAATGTCCAGAGTACGAAATGGACTCATCCATTTTTATACCATACAAAGCATGATTAGATTTAACTAGTTTGTATTATACAATGCAAGGTTCGTAAAGATGACAACTAGAGTATGAAATGGGTTCTCATAGTATCGTATTGGATGAATATGTTTATTTGTTAACTACTCGTACAGTGCAATGTCAGTTCATACATATAACTGCCAGAGTACAAAATTAGTTTGTACTGTGATCGTATAAAGATTTTTTGAATTGTTTATATGTATGAAGTACAATCGTATTGTACAATCCAAGTATGTTTAAATTGAAATTTTCAGTTTTCTAGATGGTTTTTTCTGTCTTTCATATATAAGAGTCCTATAAACTGACTGTCCATACTTCTTCTATCAAGTTTCTTTTGAGAGTGAGAGTAAGAGTGTTTAGGGATAGTGTTTGGGAGTGAGGATTGAGAGATCTTTCTTATGAAAATTGTGAAGGGTTTACGAGGTTGCCAAAAGGTGAGGATCTCTTTGTATGCTCTTCGAATCTCTTCCCTATTTCTTTTAAGACTCTTGAGAGAAAATCTTTGGAGAAGATTCGGTACTCTGCCATCACCAAAAGGGTCAAAAAGAATACTGGTACTCTACCATCACTAGGGGCGTGAAAAAGGATGTTGGTACTCTGCCATCATAAGGAGGGTGAGAAAGGATGTAGGTTCTCTACCATCACTAGGAGGGTGAGAAAGGATAATAATACTCTACTCCACTGGAGTTTGGTGGAAGAAATTATATTATAAAGGTTTATCCGCCTTGCTGTGGGAGAAAAAAGAGAGTCACTTTGGTATAGTATAATACCTGAAGAGGGAATCTTCAGAGAGTGAACGTAGGTCTAGTTAGACAACCACTATAAAATTTAGTGTTTCTTTGTCTTTACTTTTACAATTTTTATGTTGTTGCACTTTGACTTTTTGTGGATGAAAATTTTATTTTGAGAAAATTATCAATGTGCATATAATATTAATTTTTTTTTTCTAAATTACCAAGAATTTTTTAAATTACCAATTCACCGCCGCCCTCTTGGTTAGCCTTGGGACAATTATATTAGGTCTAATAACCTATTCGAACTTTCATAATGAACTTAAAATGAATAATTAATAAATAAATTTTATGATTTTTTATCATATTTTCTCTTATCCATTATTTATTGAAAGTGAAAAATATCTTATAAGTTAGCACTATGATTTTGTTATTCATGATTTAATTTGTTCAACCTCATAAGCCTAAAAAGGTTATCTAAGATTTTGATAATAAAAAACATTATTGATTGTGTTGCTTTTTAGCTAATGATTTTGTATGTGTAGGATTTCTAGTAGAAGAAGGCCACTAAATAACTGAATAAATATGATGACAAGCACATGTTGAAGAAGATGCACTCAAGCTTAGCTCAAGTATAAAAGTTCTATGCAAATTCTATAGTTACAAAGATAAAAGAAGACTATGAAATTCTGAATATATTATTAGACCAATTAAATTTGTCCCAAGGCTAACCAAGAGGGGGTGCATGGGTAATTTAAAAATCTCTTGGAAATTTTAGAAATCCAATTTTATAGTTTTTAAGCACAGTAAAAATTTATCAAAATAAATTTTTCAACCACAAAATTAACTTGCAAAAAAAAGTTGAAATTTAAAGCCAGAAAAAAAAAATAGAAATCCCCAGTGTAGAGAAGCCCTTATAATTAACCTCTCTTCCACCAATCTCCAATGCGGCAGAGAACTGTTATCCTTTCTCACCCTCCTGGTGATGGTAGAGAACCAGCATCCTTTCACACCCTCTAAGTGTCGGTAGAGTACCATAATCATTTCATACCTTCCTGGTGTTGGCAAAGTACCATCATCCTTTTACACGCTCTAGGTGTCGGCAGGATACCGCTATCCTTTTACACCCTCCTAGTGTTGGCAGAGTATTATCATCCTTCCACACCCTCCTGGTGTTGGCGAATTACCATCATCCTTTCACACCCTCCTAGTGTCGGTAGAGTACCATCATCCTTTACACCCTCCAAGTGTCGGCAGACTACTGACGCTCCTTTGAAAATCTTCTTCCAAGAATCTTCAAGAATGTAGGAAAGAACTTTGAAGAATAAGAAAAAGATACTCATTGTTGGGAAACCTTATGAATTCCCTCATAAATTCCTCTTAAGAAATCTCTCACTCTCTAATCCCAGGAATCCCTCCCAAACACTCTTCAAGTATACTTTCAAATGAAATTCATAGTAGGAGTTCATAGGAGATCTGTTAGTCAATTTTTTTTAGGACCTTAAATATGAAAGACAGGAAAAATCATCCAAAAAACTAAAAAATTTAATTTGACCATCTTGGATCGTATATTACAATCATACTTCATAAGTATGAATAATTAAAAATCTTGGTGCAAACTTGGACGAACCTATTTTCGTACTCTATCAGGCATATGTATGAACTAACATTGTATTATACTAACAGTTTAAAAATGAGCAAGTTTGACATGTGTGATTCTATACAAATGCATTTTGTACTATGGTTGGTATATTATATGAACTTCATTTTGTATAGTCCGATCAATTTAACCAAATCATGCTTCATTTAGTATGAAAAATGGACGAGTCCATTTCGTACTATGGACATCATCTGTATGAAACTAATTTCATACAGTATGAATAATTCAAAAAATTTACATGTTCATATTAATGAATTGGTATGTACCCATTTTGTACTCTGGATATCGTCTATACAAAAGTCATTTCATACGGTATAATCAGTTCAAAAAATGGTGAGTTTATTTGGGATGAACTGGTACGTAGTCATTTTTATACTCTAGATGTCATCTGTATAAATATAACTTCATACAGTACAAACGGTTCAATCAAAAAGTTCTAAGGTATGATTAGATTAACTTCTTTCCAGAGGAACACTTAAGTTAAATCGTCTTGTACAATTCCATAATCGTACAATATGATTAGTTTTAAAAATACAAGTTTTGACTCTCCCCCTGTGTGAGTGGGTATGGTTACCCAACTATAATCACACTCTCTCAGACTCAAGAAAAATAGAAAAAGTATATACTTTAATTACAATAAACCCTAATCTAATCTATCTTGAAGTCTTCAGAAGTCTTGAGTATGATATATTTGAAATGTTAGTACATACAAATAACATAAACAAAATTTTCAAATATATGTTAGGAGAAATAATAATCAACACAATAAAATTTTGCTATCATAAAAAACTCACATGACGTAAAAACATAGTTTTGAAAACTAAGTTATAATAATCTCCCTATTTTTTATGATGACAAAATAATTATTGTTTGAGTTAACATAGAAAGCAAATTTTCTCCTTAGCTCCCCCTAAATGAATGACCAATTTAAAATAAGGGGTTCTCATGAAAATCAAAACCATAAAAACACTAAGTTAAAATTAAAAAAGAAACAACAACACTACTGAAACAAAGCTAACACAAAAACAACACAAAAAATAACATGAAAAACAACACGAACAAAACATACACACATTAACACAGTAAAACACACTCACAATAAGACATATACCTAAACAAAAATAACATATATAATCACAAACATCAAACAATAATTACTAACTCCCCCTTTTGAGAACAACAAAAAGGGAAGTATATCTTGAAATGAAAATTTTCTATAGTTAAATCAAAGTAATTGGAGAAGAAAAAATATTTTAAACTAATTGCAACTACAAATTAATTTCCAAATGTTATAAAGTAAAAATTCAAATTTTAAATTAAATAACAACTAAGATAAGAAAAGTATCTCATATTCATTGCAAAAAAAAAAAAAAGAAATAAAGATTAAGTAGCTTCTAATTCAATAGTTAAGATTATTATCAATTATGTATATTTGAATAAGAGACATACTAATAAAAGGAATGAATAGTAAAGATTTTTTTGATTGGCGACATTGTTCATCTTTTTTATTTTTATGGCATACTTTGTACATCTTTTCTAATTTTATGGCATACTTTGTACATCTTTTATATTTGGGCTAATTTTGAGCCTCTTTTCAATGTGGATAATATTATGCATCTTTTCTAAACAAGTGACACATTTTGTGCATCTTTTTAAGTTTAGCATGCTTTGTGCATCTTTTGATATTTTTGGTCTTTCTAATATATATAAATCTTAACTCAAATTTGAATAATTAACAAAAATTAACACATTGAAAAAGAGATAAAATAAAAATAAGACTTCAATCTTATAATAATTATAGTTAAGTTATATTTGTCTATGAGAATATGAAATTAATCTTCTAATCTACATCCAGTCATAATGTAACTTAAAAATTTGAGAGATTAAATTTTACAAGGAAATTAATTTATAGAGCAAAGTAATTGAAAATTTCATTCCAAAGATCAACCACAAAAGATTTTTCTTTGAAAATATAAATATTTCAAGAAATAAAATTCAACACATGCAGTCAACAAAATATTCCATCATTTCATTGATCACCCAAAACACATACAAACATTTTTTCCATTTAACATCATCCCAAATAACATTATCCTATAAATGTAAAAACAACACATGTAATCACTAACATTTGAAATCACTAAAATCATAGGAAAACATCTTAACAATAAACACATAAACTTATCAGAAACTATGGCATAGAAGCATAGCTAATAATCAAAGGGGCCTTGATTTAGAGGAGGTGGTGGGTTGAACATTGAAAAGTAACTACTGATCGTAGCTACATTCATGTTAACATAGTCAAATTTCCTTTGAATCCAACCCATATCCTCATTGTATCTAGCATCCTACTAATTCAGGTGATTCTCAATTTGATCAAAGTGTTGATTAAAATTAGTTTCTATTCTATCGAAGCGCTGGACCATTCTTAGTAGAAATTATGATCAGGTGCAGGTGTTGGAGCAAGATCTCCTCATTTTTTCTTAGAATCATCTCTCTCAGAACTTTGATCCTGCCCAAATGGTGCTCAAAAAGAGGCATCAATAAAGAAAATAGAAAGTTTAGTGGGTGGATCATGATGGATAATATTGTACTTCTTCTTTAATATATATGCAATTATGTCCTAAGGCCACATTTTTCTTCCTCTTATAATGAGAAAGTCTAAAATCATAGAGTTTGTAAATATAATCCATGATAAGTTGAGCTTCATCAAAAGGTTTTTCAGTCATATTCAAATATGTGATAGCGGACAAGAGAGGAGTCAAGTTTATGTGATCACCAGCTTTTGGATAATCCAAGCATTTTAATTAAGAGTGTACACATGAGACAAATGACTCACTTGGGCAACATCTCTAAGAGTTTGATTTATTTCTGACCAATCAAAGTCTGCTATGGAGGTTAAGGTGTGTGCTCTAATTTGTTAGGTTCTTAGGCGAAGAGGTAATGCTGATGTGATCTTGGTTAACCTTTTTGTTAGCCAAAAAAGTTTGGAATGTCTCTTTATGGTTGGCATAGATGAGGGTCAATATAAAAGAAAACTGGGTTGAGGCAAATAGGGCATGATGGAAAAGTTAATATCACTCTAAAAAAAGAATTGGGAAGGGGTTATTTTTGCAGAAAAATACCTATCAAAGGCTTCCTCATTCTCTTTGGAAAGAAAATTGTCAACCCTACTAGATATAGAGTACAATCCCTTAGAAGTGCAAGGTCATTTGCTACTGCTTTCCATTTCTAAGATTTGGACTCGATAAGGTTTGGAAAATAATGAGAAAGTCAATAAGAAACTTATCCAAGACCTTTCTATTTAAAGAAAAATGTCCTATCCTATAATACAAAATATGAATCATATATATGATTCTAAAATTATACTTGACAAAAAAAGTTTCATGCATATGAACAGAAACGGCCAAAATTGAAACAGCTTTTCATAAAAAGTCATTTTTGAGGCGTCATTTTGTACAAACTTTTTGACAAAACAATTATACAGAAGAACACCTATTCATTCAGGACGATCAAAACATTAAAAATTGTTTTATGATGATTAGGTTCATCCACATAAAAAACTAATAACATAATCGTACAGATGAAATCTGATTTCATACGTACGATCTGACAAAAATAATTGAATGCTTGGAAAATCATCCCAAATTGTAAAGATAAAACAACACAGTTTGAACAGATGATGCAATATCATAAAATATAAAATTTAATAAAAATAACTCAGTTTTGTGTACTCAACTCAGAAACCTATCATGTACATGCTACATAATTCATACATTATAAAAAATTTCATATAGTACAAAGAGAACACTTAAAATAAGACATGATAAAAAGAAATCCTATTCAAATAAAATGACATACTTCCAATAAAATAAAAAAAACAAAATAAAAGACACAAAACTAAACAAACAAAATTAAACAAAATAAACAATAAGAGAAAATAATTACACAATAAATCAAGTTTATAGAATTTAAATTTAAGCATTAAGATTAATCACACTTAATCTAGTTTTGAAAGTGCTAAACGTGTCAAAATCTAGTGGTTTTGTGAAAATATTTGTACGTTGATTCTTGGTAGCAACATGATACCATTCAATTTCTCTTTTACCTACATGATCCTTAATGAAGTGATGTCTTATATCAATATGCTAGGTTCTAAAATGTTGAATAAGATTCTTTGAAATATAAATGACACTTGTATTATCACATAAAATTGGAATAGTAGCAATAGAAAATCCTAAATCAATCAGTTGTTATTTTAACCAAAGAACTTATGCCACATAACTACCTAAGGTAATATATTCTACTTTAGTAGTAGAAAGGGCTACTGAATTATGTTTTCTACTTGACCAAGAAACTAAAGAGTTTTTTATGAATTTATAATTTCCATATGTACTTTTCTGATCAACCATATATCTTATAAAATTTGAATTAGAATATCTAATAATCTCAAAAGAAGAATTGTGCTTAGGATACCAAATCCCTAAGTTTTGAGTTACCAAAAGATAAACTCCCCTCTTTTCAAATTTTCCATTTCTCAATTTTCTTCTACCTTCATTGGTGCTCTTTAGGCGATGGCGGCAGATAGCTGCCGGTCATCAGTGGCTGCACCACGAGATGAACATCAACCTGGTGAATTAAGTGGACGTGTTAGAGAAGATGGGCATCATCACCAAGTGAATATGGGGCTGGATGCAAATGATGCATGTATGAGGATGACTGCGCGCCCTTTGGTTAACAAGGAGGTTAGTGATTCTCATCTAAAGAAGATTGATTTTGTGGAAGGAAAGGGTAAAGGTATTTTGACTGCGTCTGCGTGTATTACTCATTGGCATTTGAAGTATAGTGTTGAATTGCCTTTAAAATCTAATGATTGTGAAGCCTCTTCATCAAATATGAAAATTTATGTTAACAAATTTGGTTATTCAAATGCAATCCCTAACCACAGGTCAGGGATAAATGCGAAATTCTTGAATAAGGATAACAATGATTTTCATGAACCTGACAAGAAGCGACTTACTTGCAATAACATAGACTCGCCTGCTAAGGTAAACTTGTTTGATGGTTCTGTGTTGAATGCTAGTAATACTTTGGATTGTGGGATTCATAATGCTAATCTCAATCCACCAATTATCCTAGAGATTGACTTGAAGAATTGTTGTGATCATCCTGTGAACGATAATGGTAGTGGTCCTAAAGGAAATTTCTTGAATGCTTGGAAGAAGACTCAACACATTTAGCTAAATTATAATGTGAATTCTACCCCTATTACTGAGGATGGAGTAGCAGTTGTAATGAATTCCAATTTTGAAAATGCAAATTCCCAGGTTTTGAAGAATTCACTTGTGATTAAAGTTCTTGGTGATAACATCCCTTATCCAGTTTGTAGTATGGAGCTTCGGAGGCAATGGACTAAGTATGGTAATTTCCACCTAACAACATTGGGTTTGAATTGGATCATTTGTTCATTTAAGAATCCTGAAGAATTAGAAGAAGTCTTAGGTGGTGGCCCTTGGTTTATTTGAGGCAATATTATTGTCATGGACAAATGGTCCCCTTCGTTCTCCCCTGAATCAATTAAAGGCCTCACAGCATCGGTATGGATTCGTATGCCTTGCCTACTGCTGCATTGTTGGGATGAACATAATATTTTGAGAATTGCATCTATGATTGGAGTGCCTTTGTATCTTGATGGAAATTCATTTAAATGGGGTAAGAGAGAGTATGCCCGAGAATGTGTTCGAATTGAATTAGACAAAAAATTTACCAAAAGGTGTATGGATTGAAGGAATGCATGGTAGATCTTTTCAAAAAGTTGAGTATGAAAAGATTTCATCTCTTTGTTATCATTGTGGTAAAATTGGCCATTTGAAAACTATGTGTCTTACCAATAATAGTCTGCCTATAAAAATAATTGATGTTGTGCCTTCTGAAAGAGGAGTTGGGGAGATCCATGAGAAAAGCAACTCTATTGAGAATGCAGAATATGGCCCTGGATACATGTTAAGTTCATAAGTAATAAATTTAAAATTTTTAGAAGTTTGAAGGTATTTTGCTTCATCTGAATTAAAATTATGGTAATCAAGTTAAGGATTCAGTTATCCAAAAGCAATCCAACATTGAAGATGGAGAAATTGTTGAAAATTTACCAAAGGACAAAAATGCTGAAGGTAATATTCCAAGTACAAGTCCTTTTGTTGATCAAAACTTGAGGAGCTCAAAAGGTTTGATGCAAACTTCCAATTATTTTGAAGTTTGTTTAAAAAACAAATTCAACATTCTGGAAGAGGAGAATCAAGATTCATGATTGGATGAAGTCATGGAAGCTAAATGCATTAATAAGTTGGTGAAAGGAAGTATTCTTTCTCCTAATAGTATATCAAATAAAGGAGAATGTGTTTCACCGAGAGATTCTACCAAACATTATATAGTACAAACAAGAGATGGCGTTTCTAGTGGTGTTGTTGGTAAGATCTCAACTTCAGGTAAATTAAAACTTGTGAAAGAAATGAAGTCTTTGGGTCTGGTTGATGTTGCTTGCAAGAATATAAGAGGTGGAATTAAGGATAGAAAGAGAGGCAGGGAGTCTTCCCCTCCAGGTAATTAATGTCTTCCTTTATATTTTGGAATTGTAGGGGGGGCAAGAAGAAGGAGGCCTCCCTTTATCTTAGAGAGATAGTGAAGGATTATGGATGATGTTTTGTTGGTCTTATCGAGAATAAGATATATAATATTGATAGGGTTGATGTTGATAAGGTTATTGGAAATGAGTGGGATTTCTTTCACCGTCTTGCAGAAGGTACCCCTGGTGGAATCTTGATTATGTGGGATAGGAATAAGGTGTCTTTTGAGGTTGTGGATCATTATTCTCAAGTTGTTATTGGAGTGCTTGAAGTTCCTTTGATTAGTTCTTGGAATGTGGCTACTGTGTATACTAATAAGGACTATCGTGTGAGGAGAAGTTTATGGGAGATGCTTGAGAGGTTTGTTGTGGGCAATAAACCTTCAGTGGTTGGTGGAGACTTCAATTGTATATTATCCAAAGATGATAAAAAAGAGGAAAGAGGTTCCTTTCTTCCAAAGGGCCCCAGGAGATGAAGTTATTTATGACTAACAATGATTTTCATGATGTAGGTACTATCGGACCTAGATACACTTGGTGTAATAACAAAGATGGTGCTCCAAGAATTTGGGAAAGACTACACAGGTGCTTGCTGAATGCGCCAGCTCTATAAAAGATTTCCTTGGCATGTGTTAGACAATTAGCAAGGGTGGCATCTGATCATAGTCTAATTGCTTTCAAGGTATTGGAGGCTCAGTACAACTCTAGATTTATCATATTTGAGGAGACTTGGATGTCCTATCCAACAACCTGGAGCATTGTTTCAAATTCTTGGAGAAAATTTGATCATGGTAATGATATGGATGTCTTGCATAGGAAGCTAAGAAGATCATTGAGACCCTTATTCTTTTGGAGCAAGAACAAACGTAAGAGTTTGAATCTGTTGAAAGAAGACTTAAAGAAAGAGATTTTGGATCTACAGTTAGAAGAATCTTCAGAAGGTGGCTTGATGGTGGAAAGGCTTAACCTACTCAGAATCAAAGTGCATGATATTAATGTAACTTTAGGAAGATTACCAACTTGGTGGAACCAAAGAGCTAAGGTGAGATGGTATGAATAAGGTGATGTTAATCAAATTTCTTTCACAAGTTTGCTTCAGCTAAAAGGAATGGGAACCTTATAAGACAAATTAGGGATGAAGATAACATCTTGGTGGACAACTTTCAACATATTTTATCTGTCTTTCAGAAATTCATTGTAAATAAATGGAAATCTAGATCTTGCATCCTGACTGGTTGGCCTATTTTTTCCAGAGAACCAGAAGCTTAATTCAATGTCTTTAGAGTTTCTAATTAGAGATTTTACTCAAGAAGAATTAAAAATTTTTGTTTTTCAGCAATTTAGGAATAAATCTCCTAGGTTGGATGCGATCACACCTTCATTTTTTCAATTCTTTTGGAGCATTGTGAGAGAATCAACTTGGAAAGCTGTTGATAGTTTCTTTAAAATTGGTTCCATGAATGATGAATGGAAAGATTCTTTGATTGTGTTAATCCCAAAGGTAAAGAATCCTATGGTGCCATCAAATTTTAGACCTATTAGCCTATGTCAAACAACTTATAAGTTGGTCACAACTATGTTGGTTAATAGAATTAAATTTTGTATCTCCAAGATCATTTCGGAAGAGGAAGTTTCTTTTATCCTGGGTAGATCAATGTCTGAACATTGTCTACTTGCTCAAGAGATCTTCAACAAATTTAGGATCTCAAGGGATAAGAAGGGGTTGATGGCTGTGAAATTAGACATGGAACAAGCTTTTGATAGCATGGGTTGGCCAACCTTGTATCATGTGCTAAAAGTTTATGGATTTCCTTTATCTTTTTGTAAGCTTATTATGGAATGTATCATGAATGTCAGATTTTCTTTCATTTTAAATGGAAGACTTTCTAATTGGATTAAAGCTGAGAGTGGATTTTGCCATGGTTGTCCGTTACTGCCTTACTTATTCATCATGTGTTCCCATCTTTTATCATATGCAATTAATCAAAGAGGGCTGCAATTGGGAGTTAAACTTTCACCCAAAGCTCAGAAAACTACACGCCTATTGTATGAGGTTGATGTGTTAGTTTTTGCCCGAGCTTCTACAAGATCAGCTCAAGAGGTGAAGGCCATTATGGCGGATTTCTGTAGGTGGACAGGGCAGAGATTTAATGACTCCAAATCTCTGATTTTATTTGGCAAAGCTATGAAGCATCCAATGAAGAATCAAATAAGGAAGAAGTGGATTTTAAGGTGGTTAAGGAGCTACGTTATTTGAGTGTTAAAGTAACTTTAAGTAGATTAAGAAGACATGGTTTTCAATGTATGATTGACCACATATTGGAAAGACTTAATGCTTGGGGCAGTAAGCATTTATCTATGGCTGGTAAGATCACCCTTGTTAAATCCTCCCTTTTATTGCTTCCAAGCTTCTTATCATCTCATTCTTTGGTTCCAAAGAAAGTCTTATTTCAAGTTGATCAATTTTACAAAGAGTTTATTTGGCACAAAGACATTGGTAGAAAGGGTTTACATTATGTTGCTTGGGATGTATTATGAAAACCTAAAGCATATAGTGGTTTGGGATTACATTTTGCTGTTCAACACGTGGGGCCTCTTAGATCAAGGTTAGCATGGAGATGTATCCAATATCTAGGGAATTTGTTGCATAAGAACATTATTATTAAATATGGTGATAATATCTTGAGTGGAGAAAGGAAAATGGGAGCTTCTATGGCATGGCAGATTTTGTTAGAAGGTGGGAAGTCACTTAAACCAATTGTTAGATGGAGAGTTGTTGATGGGAGGAAAATCCATGTTATGAAGGATATTTGGCTCTTAGATAGGTGCTTCAACACTTGGCCTACTATAGCTGATTGTGTGGTGATGGAGAAAATGAAGCTGAATCATTTCATTACTCTAAACTACAATTGGAATGTGGAGTTGCTAAAGCAGCTTTTCAATGATGAACTTATTTTGTTGATTTTGCAGGTCCCTCTTGATCATGAGTCTGATATGGATTATTTGGAAACTATGTATAGCCATAACGGGAGATTTATCACTGCTTTGGCTTATGAGTAATCGATGAAGAGGTGGTCTAAGGAGGAAGACTACAAGTTTGTTAGATGGTTAAGAAGTCTAAAGCTTAACCCGAGAGTGGAGCTTTCTTGGTGGAGGATGAGTAAGTTTTCTATTCCTACATATGAGTTTCTTAAGTATAGAAGGATAAGTCTTAATGACTTATGTCTAAGAGGATGTCAAGAAGTATAAAGCTATGCTCATATTATGGTTCATTGCAAATTCATGAAGGAGATCATTCTCAAGTTGAGAGATTGGGGATTCTACATTCCCATTTTTCATTCATTGGAAAATGTTTTGAAAGAGCATAGAGGACATTCCGTTTGTTTCCCTAACATGGTGAAAATCTACTACACAATAGTTTTTCTTTCTTGGAAAAATAGAAATGATCTGGTGCATGGGAATATCGCCCCCTCTAGTACAGTGGTTGCATCAAATATTCTGTTTTTTGCTAAACAAAATTTGCATCCAAATCTAGATAGATGGGGTGTTAATCTCCTAAGAGAGTTTACTAAAGTTTGGCACCCTCCACCGCTAGGTTGGATCAAAATCAATGTGGATGCTTAATTATTGGAATCTAATCAAGCTGGGATTGTAGGTATGTTTAGGCATCATAAAGGGAGGTTGTTATTGGCATTTTGGAAGAAGAAACTTCATTGGGATGCATCACAACTTGAGTTGGAGGCTGTTTTGACTATAAAGGATTTCATACAACCTTGGATGATGGATAGTAAAGGAGTTATTATTGAAGGGGACAACATAAATATTATCAATTTTATTCAAGATTCCTTGAAGAAGTTGAAGTTGCATTTCAACAACAAGAGTACTAAGGTTTTTTTATTTCTAAATGATTTCAATAAAGCCTTTTTAATCATGTTCATAGAGAATGTAATAAGGTAGCTGATGTTTGCACTACTTTGGCTTTAAAAGATTGTTTTTATTTTGATAATTTCTCTTTTTCCAATATTCCTTCTAATTTGTCTAGTTTGTTAAAGAAGGAATGTGAGGTTTTTATTTCCTTGTAATTAGTTCTCTCTTGAATGCAATTTGCAATTTCTCAAAAATAAAAATAAAAAAGAGTTACCAAAGGATATCTCAGAATTTTTTTTACTACTATCAAATGTGATTCCTTTGAATCAGATTCAAAGCTAGCACCCAAATAAACACTGAACATGATATCTGGTTTACTAGCAGACAAGTAAAGCAATGCTTCAATTATTCCTCTAAATTTCTTTTGATCAATAGATTTTCCCTTAGAGTCCTTATCTAATTGCACTAAGGAACTCATTGGTGTAGTCACTGGTTTAGCATTATCCATTTTATATTTTTTGAGGATATCCTTAATATACTTTGACTAACTAAGAAATATTCCTTCCTCATTATATTTTATGCTAAAACTAAGAAAATATCTCAAATCTCCCAACAAACACATTTCAAATTCACTACTCATTATTTTTGAAAAATCATCATAAAGAGTTTTTATTTACATCATCAATATATATTTGAATAATGAGTTATCATCTCCTATCCTTTTCAAAAAGAGAGTGGAGTCCACACTTCCTTTCATAAATTATCTCTCTAATAGGAAAGTACTTAACCTCTCATACCAAGCCCTAGGTACTTATTTTAGTCCGTATAATACCTTTTTAAATTTAAACATGTAATTAGGGAATTTAGAATTTTCAAAATCTGGAGATTGTTTAACATAAATATCCTCTTGTATCACTCTTTTAAAAAAGGCACTCTTAATATCCATTTGATACAATTTAAAACCATTAAAATAGGCAAAAGCTAATAAACTTTTAATTGCTTCAAGTCTGACTACAGGGGCAAAAGTTTCTTGAAAATCAATCCCTTCTATTTGATCATACCCCTTGACCAGCAATCTTGCCTTGTTTCTAATCATAACACCGGAATCATTCATTTTTTTTTTGAATACCTACTTAGTTCTAACAATACTTTTATCTTTAGTCCTTTTAATTAATTCCCAAATATTATTTCTAACAAATTGATTCAATTCTTCCAGCATGGCCAAAATTTAAAATTCATCCAAAAGTTCTTGATTTATATTAGTGGGCTCAATCATCGATATAAAGGTAGAATTGTTCATTTTTTTGCTAAGTCCATGTCTAATTCTAACATCCTCACTAGTTTCACCTAAAATCAATTTCTTAGGGTGATTCTTAGAAAATCTTCATTATCTAGGCAAAGGGTTTTAAGTTCTAACCTTCTCTTCTAAATTTATTTTTTTAATTCTTTGGGATATATTTTCAATATGATCATCTTCCAATCTTGGCTCTTCATAAATGCCTGATTCATCAAAAACTACATGTGTTGTCTCCTCAACTACCAAAGATCTCTTGTTAAAAACTCTATAGGATTTTTCAACACTAGAATATCCAAGAAAAATTTCGTCATCAGATTTAGGATTAAATTTTCTTAAAACAGTTTTGCCATTATTGTAAATGAACACCCTTCATCCAAAAACATAAAAATGTGAGAGATTAGGTGTTCTTCCCTTAAGAAGTTCATAGAGTGTCTTATTTAATTTGGATCTAATATTCACCCAATTCAGAACATAACATATCGTACTAACCGCTTCAACACAAAAATATTTCAGAAGTGAATATTCTTCTAATATGGCTCTAACAGCTTCTATAAATATTTTTTTCTTTCTTTTGACAACTACATTCTGCTAAGAGGTCCTACGTGCTGAAAAATTGTGATCAACTTCATATTCTTTACAAAATTCTTCAAATTTTTCATTTTTAAATTCTTCTTCATGATCACTTTGAATTAATAAAATCTCGCATCCTAGCTTTCTTTGAATCCATATAAAAAAACTGCTAAATTCCGCAAATGATTAACTCTTTTGAAATAAAAATTTAACCTATGTGAATCTTGAAAAATCATCAATTATTACAAATCCAAGCACTTTACCTCCTAAACTTATAGTGCAAATTTTTCCAAAAAGATCTATAAGAATGACTTCCAATAGTTTGATAGTTTTAAGATCTTTAATGGCATGAAAAGAGGACTTCACCTATTTTCCTAATTGACATGCATCACACAGGTGATTCTTAGTGAAGTTTAGTTTTAGGTATTTCTATAACCAACTTTATAACCCAAATAAGTTTAGGTTCTTCTCTTGGTAATAAAAATCTAGATGCATGTTTGATATGCAATATTTTATGCATCATAGGTCTCCACACTAAATGGGTTTTATTATGAATAGTACAAGTGAGTGAGATATGCCCAATCAATCCATAAGAAAAACATTTCACTCCAGGAAAAGAATTTATCATTCTACTTGAGTTATAAAATCTTTTCCTAGGTTTTAGAGTTTTAGGCTTCTGATCAGGATTAGAAAAATCTTCAGGTGTAGGGGGTATTATTTTCCTCAAGAGTTTTTATTTTCTCTCTAAAGTATGAGTTAACACTTTCTAAAACTGAATTATCAACTTTCAAATAATACTCTATACAATTAGATTCATCCATAGATGTTTTTAAATCATTTTCAAGTTTAGTGTACGATAATTTCAATAATTTATGCTTTTTGTTCAAATCAGCAAACTAGTCCAATAATTTCATGTGGTTGCTATCAATCAATGTGTGATTATTCCTAACGATTTCATGCCTTTTTGTAAGTTTAAAAATTCTAAATTTAACTTAGCATGCAATTTTTTGAGTTTTTTATAAGTGTGAATTTTTTTCAGAAACATCAAATAACTCATCGTATGTTAAGTTACATACCTCTTCTTGATCTGATTAATCAAGCTTGTCTTACATTAAACACAAGTTTGTGACTTCCTCCTCTTCTTTTATTTATGAGGAATCTAATGTTGAGTCCACCCAGAATGCTCTTTGCAATCTCTTCTTTCCCTTCCTTACATTAATTTTCTCCTCAACCTTCTCCTTGCTAGGATTAGCTTTGAGATTTGGGCATTCATATTTAATGTGTTTAGGCTTCCTAAATTCATAACAAATTACATCATTAGAAGCTTTATCATTTTTGTGAAAATTACCCTTATTCCAATGCTGATGTCTCCTTTACGTCCTCTTAAGGAAACTTTTGAATTTCCTTGTCATTAAGGAAATATCATCTCCATCCTCAGGCTAAGATTAATCATTATTCGAGTCATCCACTTTTAGTGCAATATTTTTCTCCTTTTGCTTATCTCCTGTATCAATCTGTCTTTGAGTCACTCCCTGCTCGTAAGCAATTAGTGATCCAATAATATTGTCAATTGAATAAACATTTAAATCTTTTGATACTGTTATAGCATCTATCTTTGCAGCATAAGAAGTAGGAAAATAATGAAGAATTTTTTTTTTCTTTTTTAGCATTTATTAGTTCCCTACCTAAAACATACAATGAGGTTATTATTTGTGTGAAATGAGTATATATGTTAGTGATTGATTCTTTTAGTTTCATGCAAAATATTTCATAATCATGTAGTAGAATGTTCAATCTAGATTATTTCACCTCATTAGTTTCTTTATATGTAATACAAAGCCTATCCCAAATTTTTTTTCCAGTTCTACAAGTTGAGACATGCATATAGTCATCAAATTTATATGCACAAAAAAAATAGTTTAAATATTTAGCATTTAACTATTCTAAGCCCTTCTTTTTATAATTCAATCAATAAATAGTGTTTTAGTTAGAATGTTATATACAGGTCTAGTTGGTCTAGTGTATCCTTCATGTTCTAAAATCCATATGTGATAATCAATCGATTAAAAAAAAAGTAGACATATGTATTTTCTAAAAATTGAAAGCAATGTTATTAAACAATGGTGGTCTAGTGATCGAATATCCTTCGGGTGTTTTAGGATTTCCAAAATTATTCATGATCATTTTCATAAAGCTGTCTAAACCTTAATTTTTTAAAGTATGCTCTGATACCACTTGAAAGTCTGAATAGGTTGTTAGACCTATTAAATTTATCCCAAGGCTAACCAAGAGGGGGTGAATTAGTAATTTAAAAATTTATTGAAAATTTTAGAAATATGATTCTATAGTTTTTAAGCATAATAAAAATGTATCAAAATAAATTTTTTAACCACAAAATTAACTTTCAAAAAATAAAAATAGTAAAAAATAAAGATAGAAAAATACACAAATTTATAATGGTTTGGTCCAACTAGACCTACGTCCACTCCCTGAAGACTTCCTCTTAATGTATTGTACTATACCAAAGCGGCTCTCCTTTTTCTCCCACAGAAAGGCCTAGAAGCCCTTACAATTAACCCCTCTTCAAACAGTCTCTGGTGCGGTAGAGTACCGTCATCCTTTCTTATCCTCCTGGTGACTGCAGAGAACCGACATCCTTTCACACCCTCTAAGTGTCGGTAGAGTGCCATTATCTTTTCACATCCTCCTAGTGTCAGCAGAGTACCGTCATCCTTTTATACCCTCCTGGTGTCGGTAGAGTACCGACATCCTTTTACACCCTCCAACTATCACCAAAGTACAGTTGTCCTTTTACACCATCTTGGTGTTGGCAGAGTAACGTCATCCTTTCAAACCCTCTTAGTGTCGATAGAGTACCATCATCTCCTTACACCCTCCTAGTATCAACAGAGTATTGACACTCATTTGAAAAAATTTTTCCAAGAGTCTTCAAGAAAATATGGAAGAACTTTCAAGAATATGAAAGAGATACTCACCATTGGGCAATCTTGTGAATCCCCTCACAAATCCCTCTTAAGAAATCTTTCACTTCCAATCCCAAGAAACTCTCCCAAATACTCTCAGTGTACACTCTCAAAAGAAATTCGTAGTAGGTGTTCGTAGGAGATCTATCAGTCAGTTGTTTTAGAACCTTAAATATGAAAGATAGGAAAAATCATCCAAAAAACTAAAATTTTAATTTGATTCACTTGGATTATATAATATAATCGTACTTTCTACATATGAACTGTTCAAAAATGTATAAACCTGAACAAAACTTCTTTCATACTATATTAATCATATGTTAAACTGACATCGTATTGTATGAACAATTCAAAAATGAAGAAGTTCATTAGGTATGATTCTATATGATTGCATTTCATACTCTAGTTGGTGTGCTATAAAAACTGTATTTTGTATAGTATGATCAGTTTAACCAAATCATTCTTAATTTGGTATGAAAATGGACAAGTCCATTACGTACTCTAGACATCTTTTATACAAAACTAATTTTTTACAGTACGAACAGTTCAAAAAAATTACCTATTTTTATGGATGAACTGGTACACATTCATTTCATACTTTGGATATCATTTGTAAAAAAGTTATTTCGTATAGTATGATTAGTTAAAAAAATGGTGACTTCATTTAGGATGAATTGGTACATAGTCATTTCGTTCTCTGGATATCGTCTATACGAATGTAACTTAGTACATTACAAACATTTCAGTTAAAAATTTTTTAAGGCATGATTCGATTAACTGCTTTTTGGAGGAACACTCAGGTCAAATTATCCCGTATGATTCCATAATCATACAGTATGATTAGTTTTAAAAAAAAAAGTTTTGACTCTCCCCCACTTTGTGTGTACACTATTACCCAATTACAATCATACTATATTAGACTCAAGAAAAATTAAAAAGTACATACTTCAATTACAATAAACACCATAGTATAATCTATCTTGAAGTCTTCGGCAGTCTAGAGTGTGATATTTATGAAATGTTAGTACACACAAATAACACAAACAAAATTTTCAAATATATATTAGGAGAAATAGTAATCAACACAATAAGATTTTGGTATCATCAAAAACTCACATGATGTAAAAATTTAGTTTTGAAAATTAAGTTACAATAGACTATTGAAGAATCAATAATTTATAATTTTATTTTTTAAGTTATATCTTTTTGTATGTGATAGACATATGATTTATGAGAAATAAGTAAGTATATATAGACATACACACGGGAGTAAAATTGGAATAAAAATATTTTCAAAAACTACTTTAAAATAGTCACTACAATAAAATGGTCAATTACCGACAGCCTTTTCTAATAGTTAACATAAGTTTTCCAGCCGTTTGAAAAATTTTCTAGCAGTTTTCTGACATTTTTAAAATCGCTAGAATGAACCACGTCGGAAAGGAATTTTCATGACCAATTTTTGGTGGCTAAATCTTTCGGTGGCATAAACCGCTAATATTTTTAATGGTAAAAGCACCTATACCTGCCAGTTAATTACCAGCGGTGTACCAACCATAGAAAATGTCAGTCTATCCAGTGTCCAAGCCCCCGTTAATAATGAGTGGCTATATTAAAATCAGTGGCTAAATAAGCCATCCGATATTGATGTTTCCAGTGGCTAAATCACCGGTTAGCTGCCAAAATCTTGTAGCATTTGCAAAAAAAAAAAGATAGCCCCCTATATTTATACAAATTTCTATAATATTTGCACAAAATTTAAAACATATACAAAATAAAACCTTTAAGAGCAATAAGCCATAATACTCAACCCACAGAAATAAAATTCAAAATCAACAAAAAATTTTATATGAAATAATAAAACATAATCAACAAATATATTTTCTCAATCCACAATAAGCAGAAACATTTCTTTAAATCAAAACAGAATGCATATGTTCCACAATCAACATAATATATGAAATCTACAATCAGATGTTCCAAATACACTAGAAAGTTCTTGAAACAAATAACTGTACTAATCATCCTCCGTGTCCTCGCTGCCCAGTGATTTAGGTGTCAGCTCTTCCTCTTTTTTCTTCTAATTTTCATCTCGATATAATTGTAACTCCAACTGCATCTCATTTTAAATCTTTTTCATCTCCTCTATCTCTCTTATCAAGGCAGTAACTCTCTAGTTAATAATTTTTTCAGCTCCATTAACAACATAAAATATTGACATAGATAAACTACCCTCATAAGCATATCCCTACGAACCTAAGCCATAAACCCTCCCCCTCTATCTTCCTCCAACAACATATGATTATGTGTGATACTTAGAATACTGGGTCGATCCTGAAGATGATCACTCACCAGTTGAATTCTGACTTTCTTGAAGTCGTATAAAATCATCATGTGAGAATAAATCTATAAAATAAATTTTTATTTATTTTGTTTTATTACTTAAAAAATTATATTCATGTAAGCTTTTTTAGCCATCTCATCAACCCATTGATGACCAACTTAATGTTGGTGAGTCCTCATATGCAACTCTAGTGGTATAGGTCGGGAGCCAAGAAACTTTTTTTTGCAAATAGAAAATATAGTTAAAATAATTTTTATATATTTATTAACCTAATTAAAAGTTTTTACCAATCATTATCTATATTCAGTGTGAGGCATTGATTCACCAGTATAAAGAGAGCTTCCTAAACCCCCATAGTTAGATATTCTATTTTGCTTATTCATCTCTCTCAATTTAGTAAACTTAGGGATCACCCAAGCTTTGCTCAAATCTGCCATACTCTCTCTCCAATCCATAAGGGACGCTGCTCTAACTTTCTGATATCCGTGAACATGTCCCTGAGATGAGTCGATCCTCTCCTCTCAAATTTTCCTATACTCCCTCTCAAAAGCTGTAGATGGACATGAATGAGCATCTTTGTGTGGCTCATGCTCGTCATGTGAGGTCCAAATCTAGTAGTTTGGAACAAATCCTCTACGATATAAATCAACCTTTACATTATCTGGCTTAAGGATTGCTTGATATTTATGCTTCGAACATGGACAACTAAATATTCCATCAAACTTAAACGAATGTAGTTGAGATGCAATTTGAATAAAAGTCTCAACTCCCTCCATAAATTCATATGTTAATCCTCTTTGACCTAGTAATAATCTATTATACATCCAATATCTCTCGTCATGGATAGTCGTTTGGATGTTAAAGAAAATGTTCCCTATATAGTTGTGAAATAAATTATTATAAAAGATGTACCTTAAATCTCATTTAAATCTAATAAAGAAATGACATTTCTAATATATTTTTGCCAAGTCTTCTTAGGTCTACATCTAACATTTTAACATAAGTAAAATCTTATACCTCTACTTTCCCAACTGGGTCATCGAAAGGCCATCATTTAAGAGACCAAATCATCTATGATGACTTATCACTGGATAAATTAAGTTTGAAGGGGACTTTTCTATCACACAATAACCTCGATGAATTAAAAAAATGCTAATGCACAGAGGAGATCACTTTCAACCATCTAACTTGATTTCTTTTAATAATATCCTCATCTATTTCACCTTCACTCTTAACAAGATATCCAATATATAGAAAATGTGCATTCTTATTAATGACTTTATCACACAAATTCACAATTCCCTCACTAAGTGTATTAGTACAAAAATTACACTCCATATAGTCATGTTTTAGATCAACTCAAGCAACAACCTTTATAATCTAAGGTAGACACTCATAATTTAATTTTACCTTCAATTCCCTCTCTAGTCTTATCAACAAGAATAATATCATAAGCAAACAATTAAAAAAAATTAGGGTATAACCTCTTGCAAATGTTTATTGAGAACATCTATAACTAAAGCAAAATGATATGGGCTTAAGGCTTTCTCAAAATTAAAGTTTACCTTCAAATCCCTCTCTAGACCTATCAACAAGAAGATTCTCAACAAAAATAAAAAAAAATTAAGGTACATCCCCTTGCAAATGTCAACTGAGAACATCCATGACTAAAGAAAAAAAAATGCTAATGCACGGAGGAGATCACTTTCAGGGTGTTCGCAGGCCAAGTGAGGGCTCATGCGGCCAGAGTTCTGGGGACGCAGGTCGAAGGCGAGGGCGAGAGCAGCATTGGATGAAAATTAATAATGCAAAGAAATGAGGATGAAGGGTAGGGGCGGCCAATTTTAGGTCAGTTTTTGGGAAATTTTTGGTGGTTTACATAGCCGAAAAAAAATCACTTAACACCGACGGCTAAATCGCTGGTAACAGTCGACGCTTATAAAAAACTAGAAGTATATCCGACGATCATTTACAGCAGGCATTTTTGGCGGTTTATTATTAAAAACAACCGGTGTAATGGCTGGTAATATGGGTGATCAATTGACCACCAGTAAACAACAAATTTTATGTAGTGGTTAACCAAGATCAAGTTATATTGACTATGAAAAAAATTCGCTATTAAAAATCATAAATTAACAATACTGCATGATGCTAATTGAACCATTTGTTATGTTATGAAAAAAATATATAAAATGGTCATATGCTCCTTTCTTTAATTAGTTGAATTAAAAAATTAAACTAATTGTAATGTATGATGATGTAGTTATTTGCCAAATTAAGAGTCACCTTGAAAGTGCTAAGATGGCACTTGAAAGTTTGTTATGGATGTTAAGCCCTATAGAACTGGCCCAAAGCTAATTAAAAGAGAGGTGAAATGGAAAACTATAAAATCAAAGATAAAACTCCAACCAAAATCACCACAAACAAAGTGCAAAAATTAAAACGTGGAAGCAGTAAAAAGAAAGAACACACCGGATTTATAGTGGTTCGGTCAAACCTTGACCTACGTTCACTCCTTGGAGGCACCCTCCAAGTATTGCACTAAAAAACGTTACTCTCCTTTAGCCCCCACAGCTAGGCGGAGAAGCCCTTACAAAATCACTTTCACCTTTCCCAGTGCGGCGGAGTCGCCGGGTCCTTTGACACCAAAGAGATCTTCTTCTTTGGTGAATTTACCTCGAGACAAGCCTTGAATCCGATGGTACTAAGGTGCGAGTTCGCCGGAGCAACCGTGTCGATCCCCCGCCACACTCCCTTGAGTTCCTCCCCCTCACAGGATCTTCTCCCTCTCAAACTCCACCCTTTCCTCTCTCCCTTTCAAGCTCTCTCTTCAAGTTTCCCCCACAAGAACTAAGCTATAATGGCTGCCAAAGACACTTACAAAGTGTCATGCCAAGCTTAAATAGAAGCTCTCAAAATGAGCTCATTAATGCAAGTTGCCAACATTATCGTCCAGGATGATAGGTATATCGTCCTGGCCGATCAGTACAAATTCAGTTCATCAGCCTGGGACAATTTGAGATGATAAGAAGAAAATTGGTTACATCATACAGACCGATCTCACGATCGTCCTGGCCGATTAGTTTAAAACTGATTTCAATCGTCCTGATCATCACCCTGAAAACAAGCTGTCCGATGTAGATCGTCCAGGCCATCATCCTAGCCGATCATGCGATCTTCCCGGATGATGTGATCGTATCAATCAACCATTAATGCTTTCCAAAGATACCAGATCAATTTAGGCATAACTGATTTAGATCGTCCTGGACGACAATAATATCGTCTTGGCCGATTTCCTAAAATAAAGAATTCCTAAACTGATTATGGCGGATGATTTCTTTCTGAATTGAGATTATCATCCTGGCCGATACAAGTATCGTCTAGGCCGATCTGTTGACGGCTGCCTTAATGAGGATGCCCTAATTAGGGTTTCCGATTTTGGACATATCATCTAGGATGATATAAATATCGTCCCGACCGATATTACCAAAAATAGAAATCTTATAGGGAACAATAGGAGATCTTCCAATTTACAATCCAACTGGTCCCATACCAAAAACAACAGACTCAAGAATGGAAAAAGATTACAAATTGACTCAGACCTAGTCTACCCAATCTTGAGCTGGTTCCAAATTGCAGTCTGATCGTGTGGACCTGAAACGTTAGCACAAAAGGCAATCGTAGAGAAATAAGGAATGTTTGCTATCATCAAAATCATAAAACAAGATCCGCAACAATCTCCCCCTTTTTGATGATGGCAAACAATTTAAGTTTAATTTTCAAAAAGAACAATTTCTCCTAATCTCCCCCTCACAAGAATAACACTTTTAAAAAAATAGGAGAGATTAAAATATTTTTGTTGTTTTTAATTTTATGAAAATTAGATGATAACAATACAAAAATTCAACAATACATTCTCCCCCTTTGACATTATCAAAAAGAGAGGAAGCACAAACAAAAACAAAAACAATATTCTTAAAATGAGAAAGTTACCTCTTGGTTTTAATCAAAAATATAGTAGAATCGAATTTGACAACACATAGCCCAGAAAAGGTTAGAAACTCAGAAACTGATAATCCAAACTCAAGTTCTTTAAAAGGCCAAAAAACTTTTAATTCAAGATCTAAATCAAGGAATAAATTAGAGAAAGAAACAATAATTTTTCAAAAACTCCTTCCATAAAATATATCTAATAGAAAATCAATGCATAAATTTTTGAATCAAGAATCAAGATTTTCAAACTCAAGTATCGAAAGTATCAAGGGTTTTCTTGAGTTTTTTAAGAAATATAAGAATGGTATGCAATAACTTTGTGGGCTCATTTTATTCCTCCACCTTTAATTTGAAAGAGAGAGTTCTTGCGTGCTTTTTACACTTGTCGAATCAAGTCAGATTCATGTCGAATTGAGTTGAAATTGATTTAATATAGTTGAATAATTATAAATCTATTTTACATCATTTTATTTTTAACACTATTTCTTTATGTTACCTATAATATTTGTGATGATGATTTTTTGCAAAATTATGAAAAGAAGCTTAGCACTAACTTAAATTAGCAAAAGGAGTTTAGATTAACTTAAAATTTAAAAAAAGAAAAAAGTGAAAATGTTTCGCGTTTTCTGAAATGATTTTCAGTATTCTATTTTCATGAATAAAGATATTAAAGAATGCAGAAATTTAATTTATACATTCTATTATAAACATTTATTTTATTTTTATATAATGAGTAATTAATTTAAGTTACAATATGATTCAATTAAAAGTTAATCAATTTTAAATTAAATTTTAAAAAATATATTTCTTTCTTAAATTTAATAAATATAATATACATATTTATAGTTTTAATTAAAAATAATTTAAATATTAATATATTTTAATTAAAGATACATATTCATTTATATAAGACATGTTTCTCAAAAGGTATGCATCTAACAAAATATCAAAATATACATGGATATAGACTAGTTGAGTGGGCCCATCGAGTAAGTAGTAAGGGATCCACTAAGTGATGAGTGGCGAGTGGGCCTGATGAGTGATCAGTGAGCTTATTGAGTGATGTACTGTGAGTGGTGAGGAGGATCATGAGTCTAGCAAGTTCATAAAAAACTTGGAGAGTCCCTAGAGAATTCTTGGAGTGTATCTTAATCATGACAATGCACATTTAACCTTCCTCGTCTCATGGCAAATTAAGCTTGATTCAGCTAGCCTATTGGCATCTTCCAATATACATATAGTTCTCCAATTTTCTTGTATCTTTGGAGAGTGGCCTTATAAAAGGAGAAGAGAATTAATATAATGAGGCAAAAAATATTATGAGCAAAGAACATATGATAGCTTTCTAAGTTAAGGAATATTTCAAGTGTCATTAATTTGACCTTTTTATTAGCATTTATGTCTTTAGACATTAATTGAGACCTAAGATGGGCCCGCTGAGTGAGCTTGACAATTGAGCCCATCGAGTGAAGAGTAGCGAGTGGCAAGTTAAGTCATCGAGTGAATTGTATCTCTTTCTGAGTGATTTGAGATTATTCCCTTTCGACATATCCTCTCCATAGAGGGGAGACCCATAATAAAAAATGTAACTTTATTAAGTATAGACTATATATCTACTTTGAGGTTGTAGATCTCCTACAAGTTATTTACCTAAGGGCTTTAGCTTACTTGCAGGGAGTTCTCTCATAGATTTTAAAACTTATTTTTAATCTGACATCACTCTAATCTCTAAACTCAAGTTAGCCTACCATATTTATGATTACCTCAAGTGCTCTCCTTTTAGGATATTAATTACTCTAATGTTGATCATAGTCATCAATATGTCAACACTTTAACTAAAACGTTAAGTATTTTTTATTTGGCAAGCAAATTTCGGCATATTTGATGTTCTTGTTGTGAACTAATTTATCACAAATAATTTCATCCTAAATAAAGTATAATATACTCATAATATTCACCATCAATAATGAGCACAAACTGATGATTTAAGGAATCTAGGACAAGAGGAGGAGGTTGTGTGAATGTGCAAGGAGACCAAAAGAGAATAATTCACAATATTTATAGCAAACAAGATCATGAAATAAAATAAATACAAACATATTTAAATCTAGAATAATACCTTTAGTTAATGAAATTTTCATTTTAAAAGTATTTTTTCCAATGCAAATTATAAATGACTATGTCTTTTTCTTTCATTTAATTTCTTAAAAGTTTTTCTTGGAAGTTTTTATATTTTGAATGTACTATTATCTAATCACCTAATTTGAATTTCAGTTTTGTTTCATTTTAAACAAATAATTATGAAAATAACATATTAAACAAATTATTTAAATAATATTATTTAAATAATGAAAAATGCTAAAATATCAACATATGCCCTAATAGATTTAATAATGATTTACCCTAAATTTTTAGATGGCAATAATATGATAAAATTTAAAGGCTGACAGGCCACATAAATATGATATATCAATATAGACAAATAACTTTTTTAAAGAAAACTAATTCCAATAACTTAAATATCATTTATGATGACTATATTATACTTTGAGGTTCATAAAGAGACTTTTAAATTTCAAAATTCTTTTGAGGTATCCATCATCGATAAATTCATTAAGATATAAATGCAAAAAAAAAAAAAATTATATAATTTTTTAATGAATTATGACAAATTGATACCTGTATTATCTAATGAAAGAATTAATTTGGAAGGTGCTATTTGACCAAATCTTTTAAGGGTACTAAGTTTCTTTTTTCTTTATGTTATAAAGAAGACTCATGAGGTAGGTAATTTTGCAATAAATGACTGAATAAAATTTATGTTTTTTTTTTTCTAATACTTAATGAGTTATTATATGTTCATTATTTTAGCACTTTGTAAAATATTGATGAAAAGTTCTAAGAGATTTTTCTCTTTATACCAATATGAGTCATGGATCTAAATATTTGTGAATTCATCTTTAATTCTTTCATTTAAATTTGATTTTAAGTTTAGTAACTACCAATTTGTGTTGGTGTGAATCTTAATGGTTGCAAATTTATATTCACTTCTAAAATTTTTATTGAATGTTAAATTTTGATGATTTTTTATTATCATTTAAAAAAGTATACGTATGTCCAAATTTTACATCAAAAGAAACTATTTTGTATCCGAAATAAGAGTTGGAAAACACTACATGTTGATATTTTATGTTTCTTTATGCACCTCCTAAATTTCTATTAGTGAGCTCTAAATAGTAAATCTTGAATCAATTTATATGTCAAAGCCAATATAGGCATTTAGATAAATCAGATTGAAGTTCATGCAGCTGATTTTGATCTGTTGATTAAAAATTCAAACTATTAATTAAGAAATTTTGAGTTTAAAATTTAAAAAAATATAATGCGTATAAATTTATCTTAATTAGCCTAAATATTCCCATTAAAAAAGAACAATTTACTGAAATATAGGCGGCAATAGAAGAGGATAGTTTGTTGGTGCACAGCTGAGCTCAATGAGTTGTTTCTCCCCTTTTCTCAGCTTCTGTGGTATTTTTTTTTAATCATTTGATCGTCTTGTGGTAATTTGGCTACGAATTTTTGCCAAGAATATAAATTAAAAAACTGAATATAAAAAAATAGAGGTAACATTTGCCCCAAAAGCTAGTCTTCAGAAATAATTAAACGACATACATTTTCCACATTACAATTATAAACTAATCGGCAAGAATTTGTTAAATGAAAGAACAATAATTAGTCATTCTCAAAGAGACTAACGCATAAAATAAATAAATTTGTTGACACGAGTAATGCATAACTAGATACAGCTCTCTATTAAGGTTTGATGACCACATAGACCAACACTTTCTCTGTAAATTGCTGAAAGTAATCTTGTCAAAAAGAATCGTTCATCGAGTCATCGGCTCTCATTTCAGCATCTAGTTCAGGAGCTTCAAAATTATGCAAATCAGTACTCAATTAGTACTCAAGGTTAATCAGTACTCAGCTTACGGCTAGGAAGTAATGGCACACATTTAATAAACAAAAAAGAAAATGGAGGTTTCCAACAATGATCCATTCTACATTACTATCATATGAAAAATAAAGGGGCATCCGAACCTTCACGTTCAGAAATGATGATCATCTTTCTCATACCGCAACAAATAAGCATCTTACCATCTTCATTTCAGAAGAATAATGATAGCTGAAGCTTCAAAGAAGCATTTACGGGGCCCTTTCAAATGGAGATGTGTCTTCATAGCATATATCCCAGACAGCTGCAATGGCATCTTTGGCAGCAGCTTCCGAGCAGTATGGATTATTTTTGACAGACTTCAGAGCTCGCCTTTTTACACACTCCTTCAAATGCCCCAAATGGATACCAGATCGAAGGAAAAAAAAAATACAAATAGAAAATCAAGCCAAGGCAAGGCGACTGGCATCCACATAAATTATTTAAAAGCAGGTGGCTTTTAGCATAAAAAGAAAGCAACATATAACTAAGGTTTTGTTTGGGACGGCTTTCTTACCGCTTCTTCTAGTACAAAATTTTAATTTTTATATCAAAAAGCTGTTTTAAGCAGTAAAAAAGCCGTTCCCAACGAAACCTAAATTGGAGACTCAACTCAATAACAATGACTGCGAGTGCAAACACTCATGTAAGTGCAACCAGAATCCATGTACCCTGAGCGAAAAAGAACTCACTTGCTCATGACCTCGTATTTTCATGAACCCTCGCAGCATTTCCCGCTTATAGTGGCAATCTCCACTTAGATGGTTGGCCCTGATCTGCATCATAGCAATGCAGCAGCTCATTAGCAATTAAAAGTACGGAAACTGGTGGTCAGATCATATAACCTCAATATATTAAAAAGAAACGATAAAAGCAACATTTGGTTAAAAAATGCCCACTAAAAAAATAAACTAGTCATGGATAACCTCAGAGCAAGCATGATGAGCACAATTTTTCCAATCCATGTTCTTAGCACGACAATCATCATAAGCATGAATAAGTTCATGTATTAGAACTTGATTTATCTCATCTTGGTAAGACAGTTGATTGCAACACACAGTAATCTGAGAAGACAGGAAAAAAATGTATAAGCTTGAAAAAAGAGGAAAACAAAAAAACATATATTCCTGAGTCTATCAATGAATATTCAGAATATCATAGCAGTTAAAATTGCAGTAACTCACATCCTAGCAAAAATAAAGCGCATATGCACATCAATCGCCATGCTTCTTGAGGTAGCATTTTCCACAAAGGCTTGATGACCTTCAAATTATTTTTTCATTACTTTATTATTATTAGATTTTTCTATAGCTTATAATTTTTTAATTTCTAATATCTTATTTAAATAAAAAGATGAGCATCTCATCATTTATAATAATGGATATAATAAAACTCATATTGATTATTTTCATATAAGAAAAATAGATCATTTAGACTCAAATATTGTAAAATTATTCCGAGTGAAAGTTTGTGTAACCAACATCGCTTATTAATATTGGATTTTAAGGTGAATGGTAGAATATAAAAATTAAAGTAAAACATCGTTCTAAGATTAGATGGAAACATTTAAAGAATATTAATAAATATATTTTCAAGAATAAGTTTCTAGATATTAAGATTTTGTTTGTGCATGAAAAGTTAATGTAATGTGGAAAAAAATAACTACAACAACATCAAGCTTTAAAAAAAAAAAAACATCAAGCCTTTTGTCCCACTATATGGGGTCGGCTACAAGAATCCTTTTTCGCCATTATGCCCATTTATAAGTCAAATTCTCATTTAAATCTAATAAAGAAAGATCATTTCTAATAACCAAGTCTTTTTAGGTCTGCATCTATCTTTCTTAACATAAATCGAATCTAATACCTCAACTTTCCTAACCGGGTCATCGGAAGGCCTCTGTTTAATGTGACCAAACCATCTAAGGCGGCCCTCTCTAATCTTATCTTCCACCGGAGCTACTCCAACCTTTTCACATATATGCTTATTTCATATCCTATCTTTAAGGGTCAAGCCACTCGTCCACCTAAGCATCCTCATCTCTGCAACACTTAACTTAGTATTACGCTTCTCTTTTAATGACCAATATTCGGCACCATAAATTATTGCAGGTCTCACCACCATCTTATAGAATTTTCCCTTAAGTTTGAGGGGGACTTTTCTATCGCACAATAAGCTCGATGCATTTCCTCCACTTCAACCATCCAACTTCAATTATGCTGATAATATCCCCATCTATTTTACCATCACTCTGAAAAATAGAACCAAGATACATAAAACGTGTACTCTTATTAATGACTTGATAGCCCAAAGTCACAATCCTCTCATTAGGTCTATTGTTACTAAAATTACACTCCATATATTTAGTTTTAAATCTACTCAAGAAAAAACCTTTAGACTCTAAGGTTGACCTCCATAATTCAAGTTTACCTTGAACTCCCTCTCTAGTGTTATCAACAAGAAGAATATCATCAGCAAAAATCATACACCAAGGTACATCCTCTTGCAAATGTCTGGTGAGAACATCCATGACTAAAGCAAAAATATATGGACTTAAGGTTGAGTCTTGATGTAATCCAACCGAAATAGGAAAATATTTGATCAAACCACCTTGTGTTTGAACACAAGTAATAGCTACTGCATACATATCTTTAATGATTTGAATGTAAGCATTATTAACTCCTTTCTTTTTAAGAACTCTCCAAAGCACTTCTCTTAGAACTTTACCATATGCTTCCTCTAAATCAATAAATATCATATGTATATCCTCCTTATTCTCTATATATTTCTCCATTATACCTCTCAATAAATGTATGGCTTCCACAGTAGATCTACCCGGCATGAATCCAAATTGATTTTGAGAAACATTAGTATCACGCCGCAACCTATGCTCCATAACTCGCTCCCATAGTTTTAAAGTATGACACATTAACTTAATTACTCTATAATTCGCATACTCCTGTGCATCACATTTATTCTTAAAAATAAGAATTAACACAATCATTCTCCACTGATCTGACATCATTTTAGTTTTCAAAATAGTATTAAAAAATTTAGTAAGCCAAGAAATTCCTTCATCTCCTAAGGATTTTCACATCTCTATTGGAATATTATCAGGTCTAACAACTTTTCCACACTTCATTTTCTTCAAAGCCTCTCTAACTTCGGTTTTACTTATATGACGATAAAAATAAAAATATTTATTTTCATTTAGGGTGATAAAATCACAAAAGTCAATCGTAATTTCACATTATTCATTAAAAAGTTTAGCAAAATATCTCATCCACCTTTGTTGAATATCATTTTCTAAACAAAATATTTTTTAATCTTCATCATTAATACACTTCACTTGAACTAAATCCTCACTACTCATATCTCTTTGTTTGGCTAATTTATACATATATCTTTATTTCTCCTTAGTATCCAATCTATTATATAAATCATTAAAAACTAAGCTCTTTGCATCGCAAATTGCTTTCTTAAAATTCTTACGAGCTTCTTTATATCTTTCCCAATTATCAAAATTTTTACATCTAAACAAATTTTTATAACAAAACTTCTTATTTTTTATCTTTTCTTGCACATTTGGATTCTACCACAAACTATTTTTACTATTATGAGCTTTTTCCTTCGAAACTTCAAGCACATCTTTTGAAATACTCTTAATACCACTAGCCAATTTTTTTCACATAATATTAGCATCCTCATGCACAGACAGAAACTTAAGATCTAAAATCTTACTCTCAAAAATACATTTGTTAATATTCTTTAGATGCCCCCATCTAATCCTAAAAAATTATTTTACTTTATTTTTTTTTTTTACCCATTTATTTTAAAGTCCAAAATTAATAATCGATGTTGGGTGCATAATTTTCACTCGGAATAACTCGACAATCTTTGCAATCTAAACGATCTAATTTTCTTATAAGAAAATAATCAATATGTGTTTTACTATATCCATTTTTATAAGTGATAAGATGCTCATCTCTTTTCTTAAATAAGGTATTAGCTATTAACTATTAAGAAATCATAAGCTAAAGAAAAATTTAATATAGTCTTATCACCTTCATTTGTCGTTTCAAACTCATGGCCACCATGGACGTTTTTAAATCATTTACATCTTTATCAACATGTCTATTCAAATCTCCTCCAATAAAAACTCTTTATTCAAGAGGTATCTATTGTATTAATTCTTCTAAGTCATTTTAAAATTTTAATTTTGAACTCATATCCAAACTTACTTGAGAAGCATAAACACTTATAATATTAACAATCTTAGCATCAACAATAATCTTTAAAGCTATAATTCTATTTCCAATTCTGTTAATTTTTATAACATTATCCTTCAAACTCTTATCTATAATCACACATATATTATTTCTAGTACGACTCCTACCCGAATATCATAGTTTGTATCCTAAACTACTAATCTCCTTAGCTTTCTCTCCAACCTATTTAGTTTCCTGAATGCACAAAATATTTATCTTCCTATAAATCATAATATCTATTAATTCCATTAATTTACCTGTAAGGGAGCTTATATTCCAAGTTCTTATCCTAATTTTAGTTTTATGGACTAGCTTCTTTGCTCACATCTGTCCTTGATGTGAGAACCCTTGCCTATTTAACACTGCACCCGGGCGCCGATGTGCTACAAAGGATGTGCTTGGAAAAAAAACAAATGATTTTAAAAATGCTACAAATGATGTGCTTGGAGTTGCAAAGGAAAAAGCTCTTAAAAGTAAAAATAATTGGTGATTGAATCAAAATGCGTAAGAAAATATAAAAAATAAGAAGTATTATTATAAAAATTCATTTAGATGCAAACACTCTGAAAATTGGGAAATATATAAATAGGCTTGCAAGGAGTCTAAAAAAGCAATATGTGATGAAAATATTTTAACTTTTAATGATTTATATAATATATTTTATACTAAGGAGGGTGAAAGATATATGTATAAATTAAACAAGATAAGAGTAGTAATAATTTAGTTCAAGTGAAGTGCATTAAGGATAAAGATCAAAGAGTGTTTTTAATAGAATAGGAAATTCAACAAAGATGGATGAGATATATTTCTAAACTTTTTAATGAAGATTGTAAAAATATGATAGAATTTAGTGACCTTAGCAACCTAAATAAAAATAAATATATTTGCTTTTATCAATGTATTAGTAAAACTGAAGTAACAGAGGCTTGAAAGAAAATGAAGTGTTAAAAAGCGGTTGGACTTTATGATATTCCAATATAGCTATGAAAATACTCAGGAGATGAAGAAATTTCTAGGTTTACTAAATTTTTAATATTATTTTGAAGACAAAAAAGATGTCAGATGAGTGGAGAATGAGGGCTTTAATTTCTATTTTTAAGAATAAAGGTGATGCACAAGATTGTGTGAATTATAGAAGAATTAAATTAATGTGTCATACTTTAGAACTATGGGATAGAGTTGAGCATAGGTTATGCCATGATACTAATGTTTCTCAAAATCAATTTGGATTCATGCCAGGTAGGTATACTATGGAACTATACATTTATTGAGATATTTGATAGAGAAGTATAGAGAGAATAAAGATGATCTACATATGATATTTAATGATTTAGAGAAAGCATATGATAAAGTTCTAAGAGAAGTGCTACAGAGAGTTCTAGAAAAGAAAGGGATTAATAATGTATATATTGAAGTCATTAAGGATATATATGTAGGAGTTGTTACTTGTGTTCAAACACAAGTTGATTTGACCAAGTATTTTTCTATTTCAGTTGGATTACATCAAGGATCAGTCTTAAGCCCATATCTTTTTGCTTTAGTCATGGAAGTTCTCACTAGACATTTGCAAGAAGTTGTACCCTGGTGATATATGCTTTTTTTAATGATATTCTTCTTATTGATAATGCTAGAGAGTGAGTTGAAGGTAAAATTGAATTAGGCCAACCTTAGAGTCTAAAGATTTTTGTTTGAGCAGATCTGACACTAAATATATGGAGTGTAATTTAAATAGCAATAGATATAGTAGGGGAATTGTGATTATGGGCGATCAAGTCATTAATAAGAGTACACGTTTTAGATATCATGGGCTATTGTTCATATTGATGGTGAAATAGATTGGGATATCATTAGTAGAATTCAAGTTGGATGATTCATGTGGAGGAATGCATCGAACTTGTGTGATAAAAAATACCTCCTTGTTGACCCTTTCCCGTGGCCAGCAAAACAAAAATAATAATAATAATAATAATACAATACCTCCTCTGCCGAAGCCATCCCGCACGTCGTCGAAGCAGGTCGCACGTTGCTCGCACGACCTAGCGTCACGTCCCCCCCACGTCGCACGACGCACTCGCGTCGTTAAAAGGCCGCGAGAACGAAGCCTTCGGCCTCTTTTTGGCTCTCGACTCTCCTCCCTCTCCCTCTCTCGTGTCTGTGCGACTTTGCTTGCTCGACGGCGTTCCCTCCTTTCTGGATCAGAAGCTACATCATTTTGATCGCAAGCAGCGACGGGAAGCTTGCTGCTGTGAAGATAATTTTCCCCTTATCGCGTGCGTCTTCGGCTTCCTCCCTCGACGACGTTCCCTCCGGTAGGTTTGGAAGTCACGGCATTTTGATCGGACGAAACCACAAGAGCTCGCCCCTTCTTCGACTCCTCTGTGGCTGGTCGACTTCGTCCCCTCGACGACGTTCCCCTCTCATTGGATCGGAAGTTAAGACATTTTAATCGGAAGCGAGGGGAGCCCGCTCGCTGTGAAGGAAACTTGCTCTCTTCCGCCTTGCTTCTTCGGCCCCTTCGTGCTGTCCAACTTCGCTCCTTTCGATGACTTTCCTTCCTGTTGGAATGGAAGTCACGACATTTTGATCCAAAGCAACAACAGGAGCTTGCCGACCGTGAGGTTAACTTTCTCCCTTCTGATCGTCTCTTCGACCAAATCCAGTAAACCTAGTTTTTTATTTATTTATTATTATTAATTAATTAAAGCAGATATTAATTATATTTAATTATTATTATAATAAATTAATTAATAAATAATTAGTTATTAATTAGTAATTATAATTATTTGGTTAATTATAATTAATTTTGATTAATTATAATTAGACATTAATTAATTATAATTATAATTAATTTACTAATTATAATTAATCAATAATTAATAATTATTATAGATTATAAATGATTAATTATTATTATTAATAATATTAATTATAATTAATTAAGATTAATAAAAAATCTACTCCTCCCGCCTCGATCCACGAGCCTCCACCGCCAGCCTATATTCCAAGGTATAATTTCTAGAACTTAATCCCTCTCTTACCTCGATGTTCGTGTCGAGCCGACAAAACCACCAGACACGTTTATCTCTAAGCGTGGGGGGGGAACCAAGTTGCGAACACCTAACGACGAGCAGGTAGGCCTAGTGCACGTTTTTCTAGCGTGCCAGGGACAACTTTTAATATCTCGTAGCGACGTATTTACCTGTGGAGGCAAAGACTACTTTCTTGTACTGGTACCGAAGACCCATACACTCCTTTCTCTGGCGTGGTGGGGTTGAAGATTTTATGGACGCGGTGTTCTCGTACGAGGGCATCTATCGTGCACGCTTTTTTCTAGAGTGGCGGGAGGCCCAATTTTTCGTAGTTTTTCCTTAAACGGGGGAGACACTGAGAGGCTGCCAAAATTTTGGGTGAATATACGACCGCATTCGGACCTGATTTGAACTCAAAAGAATAAGGATTTGGACTCAAATGAACACGAACTGGTGGACTTGAGCATGAATTATAAGGATTTGTATTTGAACATAACTCAAACGATTAATTTAGACCTTAACCAAATAAAATAAGCTCGGACTTGAATCAAATGGACTTAAATGAACTCAAGCTTAAATCCAAACAAGTGACAATGAACTACAGTGGACTCGAATGAATAGAAGAGTTTCATCAGGAGCCTGAACTATACTTGAACTCAAACATGAACAAGAACTTGAGCTTGCACATTGAGCTTGTGGACTTGATAAAACTCAAACTTGAAGATGACACAAAGAACTAGCTCAATGATTAATAAAATACTTAGAATCTAAATGAAATAAGTTAAAACTTGAACTTGAGCTGAATTATAAGAAAATGTAACTTGGGCCTTTCGAATTCAAGCTAGAATGAACAAGAGACTCATATTTCAAAGGAGTATGAATTGATGATTCATTTTCAAGGAATAATGCAAGTTCTCAATGAACTTGGTGACTTGCCAATGGCCATACACAAAGAATATGCAATGATCGTGACCATTTGCATGCAAACAAAAATCAAATGAAAGTGCAATAAAATAACAAATGATCATTTGCCATATGCAAGCATTAATTAACAATCATGGGTTCTCAATCAAGATCAAATGGAGAATTCATATATAGGAGCATGACACAAATCATTAAGCAGCGAATCGGACCTTTAAATGATAGGCAAGTGTCAGCCATACAAACAAATGTACAAGGATTTGTGATAGAAGAAGAATCCCAAATGCGAATTGATTGCAAAAGATGATGCAAGACTTCTAAATAAGCATCGATGAAAAGATACAAAACAAATGATGTAATGGACTCTTACAACAGTCTCTACGAGATCAGGTGCATCGTACCTGTAGGAACGACAAATGGTTGCAGAATGCACGGGTGTCCCCTAAATGCATTATTGAAGCCTCCAATACTAGCAACAATGCCTGTAGATTGAGATTGCAATACTACCACTTGATAGTGGAAGAATCGTCCCTACAAATAAGTACAATCATCAAATCCACCTGAGATTGGTGAAAGGTGGATAGGATGCAAAAACAATGGCTCTCCTACGAACACTTCTAGGAGGTCGTAGTGAATACAATGTGTCCCTGTAAATAAGCATGAGCCGCTTATGGATAACAACAGTGTGTATCTCGTAAGTACAACGAACCCTTGTGGACACAAGTACAGATATCACTTACAACAGCGGTGATTGAGATGCTGCGAGTACGCCAAATATGAAGGAAACTCGATGTGCGGAGAAGGACACCTCCCGACATAAGGGAAGAGATGTTTGAACAAAATAGAACTAAACCTCCTGATGTTCCAAGATTTCTTCTTGATCTTATACTTGAGAAGAAAATAGTTCTAACATCAAAGAACACTGGAAATAACAGGTGTACCTAGATACATCTACTCATTTTGAAGGCCAACTATGTAGAGGTCTACTACACTAAAGATCCTGAAAGGAGTTCTTTTCAAAGCAGCTGGATCACGAATTTCAAGGACCTCCCAGTGAATGAGAAAAGGGAGTTTACATTAGAACAATGAAATATCTCGTTGCAATCAAGTGATAACGCTATGATTCACCCGTATCCAAAAGCAGGAGATTCGTTAGTGCACTATGATCCACCTGCAGAAAGCAATGATTAGTGCATGATAGTCTACCTGTACAACGCAGCAAACAATTCAGTCCACAAGCTGCGACAACACACCACCGGATCCGCAACATTTATGCAAGCGGACAGAAGACGTTTACAAATATTGCAAAATACCCCCGCACATGCATCATAGTTTGTATATACATAGGTATACAAAAAAGGGCAAGTGCAATCATAAAACCCGTATGGCCCCGACGCATATTATTGGTACATACGTGACGTTTAAGGATGCTGCGCGGGTCAATAAGTAAATTCAAATTCGAACACGATCCTTCTATACGGATAAATAGGATTCGATAGGGTTCGAACCATCAAATAAATATATGGTTGCAGCGACTGATATATTTGTTTCAATACATTCATATTAGGCCTTCAAGACCTATACCAAAGAGAATTCACTAACAAAGGCATAAAGCCTATGAAACCCGATCCTCCTAAGCAGGTAGTTAGGAGTGATCAAGGTTCAGTAAATAATTACAAAATACCCCCAAACACCCGCATGGGCCCCGACGAGCGTGTTATTGGTACACACGTGATGTCTAGGGATGCTGCGTGAGTTAATAAGTGTATTCAAGTCCGTTCTCGATCCTTCTATGCAGGTAAATAGGAGTTGACACGGCTTGAACAATCTAATGAATATGCGGTCGCGAGGTCGAACGAGATATTTATTTTATACATCTATATTAGGCCTTCAAGGCACATAATTAAGAGAATTCACTCACAAGGGCATGAAGCCTACGTAACACGATCCTTTGTCGACAACTCAACAGAGTCAACAAGTTTCAAAACATAAATATTTTCAAATGGCCCACACCCCGATGATGGCCGTGTTGGATGCAAATCTCAATCGGAGGAGGTCATAAATATTTTCAAATGCTCTCACAAATGTCTCAAAAATCCAAAATTCCAAAAATCCAAAAATCCAGAAATTTAAAATTGAAATAAACACATCAAACACTTAAAGCAAACTCCATCTATCCTCCGCAACAGCTTGCCGAGGTGGATAAATTAAAATTTACTTCAGCTCACAAAGAGCCAAATGCCTAGTCGAAAATATCACTATAATCCATTCTCAATCAATCTCCTACCAGTAAGAACGTGGTACGTGTCATCTAACCGGCGATTTTGCCGCTAAATGGCACCACATGATAAACGGTTATGACCCACCGGCCCTCTGAACCGAGTGATTTTACCACCAAATGGCATCACGAAATATCAGTTATGGCCAGAGTCAATACGCTCCGTAGTGGCATCAAAACCTTGAGATATGAATCAATGAGATATGATCGATAGGGCACAAAACCCTCTATTAGCTAAGGTGAATTCAAAATTGTCCCCTTAGACAAATATTCACCCCAGTTCTACAAGGTCCTCTTGGACGAAGCAACCCATGGCTGCCGACAAGGATCCTTCTGTCAGGTTGGGTCGACTACCTCCTCTGACTAAGTAGACCAGGGACAACGATGGCCCGGGACGACGGAACCATGGGATCTTGATCGGGTCCATCGTCCATTCCGCCACCATTAGCTTTAAGTGCAAGATGGTGAAATTTTCAATTTTAAATATCAAACCCTTCAAATTTTCAAATTCAAATCCATGCTGCTAGTATATGCCAGATAACACGTATTCTCTACGTATCTGATTGACGACTAGCCTTAATCGAAAGTTCTCTCTCATTATCGAGAGGGGTAATTAACTATAGGGGTTTGCGCCTATAGAAAACTAGAACTTAGATCATAAAGTCCTCGCAAAATGAGGGCGAAATCTCTAGGTAGTGACTTATCTAGAATCCCATTTGCCTTCCAAAATTTATCCCAGAACTTAATCCGTTAAAACTTCCCCCGAGAAAAGAAAAGCATAAACAGTGCGGGCGGAGGCCAGGGCCGAATTTTCGGAGCCCACACTCCTAAAACTTAAGCGAAAATTCTATAAGATGGTGGTGCGATCTGTAATACTTTATGATGTCAAATGTTGGCTACTAAAAGAGAAGCATAATATTAAGTTAAGTGTTGCAAAGATGAGAATGCTTAGGTGGATGAGTGGCTTTGCTCTTAAAGACAGGATACTAAATGAGCATATATGAAAAGGTTGGAGAAGCTCCAGTGGAAGATAAAGATTAGAGTTGGTTGTCTTAGATGGTTTGGTCATATAAAATGACGGTCTTTCGATGACCCGGTTATGAGAGTAGATGTATTAGATTTGACTTATGTTAAGAAAGATAGAGATAAACCTAAAATAACGTGGTTAGAAAAAAATAGAAACGACCTTTCTTTATTAAATTTAAATGAGAATTTGACTCTGAACATGACATAATGGAGGACATAATGGAGAAAAAGGACTCATATAGCCGACCCCATGTAGTGAAATAAAAGCTTGTTGTTGTTGTTGTGTACTTTATTATTGTTATAGGCAATCCTCTAACCATCATTATATTAAGTTAATACTATTCTATTATTATTAAAACTAAGAATGCAAAAATTAATGTGAAGTTCTCAACCCTAAAGATTAAAACTCACCTCTCACATCTTTGAATAGAAGTTTTAAGAATGAGAATTCAATTTCAATGTCATTTAACCAGAAAAATGCTTGAACTAAAGTGAGATCCAATCAATTTGAGATAGCTATAACAAAATTGGCCCTAAAAGAGATGAAACAGCCACCAATTGGAAATTCAATTTTGAAGACACTCATCTCAAATTCAAGTGAAAAGGCAGATTTTGGATAAAAGAACACACCTCATAAGTCAAGATTACTTTGCAGCCTTTGAAAATAAGTAGTCATGGTCTTAAATCTGCATTCCACCATGCATGAATTAAACGAACCAAAAAATGTGTATTAATTTGATGTAATGTAATCATTCAAAATATTTTCAACTTGCAAAAAGTTCCCTTCTACCCAAAAATTATAATAAATCACAAGATGCTAAGCTATGAAAATATAGATTAGGCTTGTTAAATGTTTCATGAAAATGACAAGCTAAATTAGAAAAGAACTTTTCAGGATGTGCCTTTTTAAACAGGATTCAAAGTAGCATCCCATCAAATTTATCCCAAAAAGATAAAACAATTTTGTGTGCCCCCTTCCCAATGCATTATCAAATTCAAGATATACATCAATCTCAGAATCAATGGGTCCAAACATACACATGGGATTGTATGGTCTTCCTGCCTTTCTATGTCTACACCTGGAATAACAGGTCGATAGGACGAGAGGACCTATTTTGCTCCAAAGTCTGACCTCCTAAGCTAGGCTAAAAATAATTATAATTGCCAATAGCTAAAAATAGCACACTTTATAGATCATAGTATAGTGATGCACACCTCTTGAATTAGTGCCATAGCAAGGTCAGTGTTTGTTATGCACACACTCTTTTGTTGATTTGGTCTCTTGATTGATTTTTTTTTAATTATTTTTACTAGTGCAGCTGCAAGAGCTCGTAGTGTGCACAAAAGAATCAACAATACTCAAATTGATTTAAAATAAAAGAAAAGAAAATGAACATTCATCTAGGCCTATCATATTTACAGACGACATAAAAGGATGAGACAAATGAAAAATATTATGATTTAGATTTAGGAGAAGAAATTAATGAAGATGAGATTATTTTGGTATATAATGATGTGATAATCAAGATAATCGGTTTAGTTTTAATAAATGTAGAACTTTAAAACAAAGTATTTCTTACGTCTTAAGCTTAAGCTTATAAGTTCAGTTTTTATGCCATATCATTAGGTATTGCTACAATCATGATAATATATTGTAAAACAAATTATTTTTTCCTTGATTGATTTTCTAATATATTTAGTTTTAATTGACTTTGATATATGTTAAAGCAAACATATGTTCTATTACATGACATTGATTGTGCTTTTTTTTTTTTTTGCTGTCACAACATTTTATTTCCTATATTGTTGGAATATTAACAAATTATATATGATTTTTTAATGATTTATCACTATTTTTTTTTCATCACAATATTTTTTTTCCTATATTCCTATATTGTTGAAATAACAATAAAATATTTATAATTTGTTTAATGATTTATCACTATTTTTTAAATTATGTGCACATAATATGTGCTATGACTAGGAAATTCTTGAGCAATATTGTGTCATTAACTATTAACAAGAATGACAACAAGCAATTCTGCTGTCAGCTTCTCAGCCACCGACGATCCTGTATAAACAACCCATCGACAACTCTAACACAACCAAATGATTACTTACCAACTTTTCAATGGCCAACATGCGGCCACTCCTCTCTGCTAACTTCATAGCATTTGACACAAGCTCACTCCCTTCTACTATCTCCCAGTGTAATGAAAATAACCAGTGCATGTCTAAGTTTATCAAAGGGAAGCTTTGAGACACTTAAATGAGTTGGAACTCCTGTTTATTCTATAAATACCTCATTTAATTATGTATTAATGACATTTGAAACTTTGGAATGTCTTGAAAGAATTAATACAAAAGATATCATTTGAAGCTCTTCCTAATCCAAACTTCACAACCCGTCGAAACCTCCAGCCCGCTGAACTCCTGATCCGATACCAGCCAACCTTGTCCCAGTTAGAGAGTCATTAGAGTATTATGTAGAACCATATACATGAATGAAAGGTAAGGGTTAGAAATCAGAATCTAATACATCACCCCACACTTTCAAAATGCAAAGATTGTACAAAACAGAAAAAAGAAAAAGTTGATAAAGACTATGGCAGTAATGTACCCCGACAACGACCATGCACGTCTTTCTTAATGTGGCGGGAAAGCCTAAGACTCCTGTAGTTTCTCCTAAATGGAGGAGAAGCTGGGAGGCGGCCGAAATTTCATCTGAAGCGCACAAGGACTTGGACAAATTAATAGGGGACTTATGAACTTGATTTGGACCAAATCACAAGGACTGGGACTTGAATTTGAACATCAAATGAACTAAATTCAAACTTGAATAAATGAGAAAAATAATTAAATCAAATTTGATCAATAAAAGCTTGAACTGAACAAGACTATAGAAGACTTGAACTTTAAAAGACAGTAGGGAACTCATTTCTAAATCAAGTGATCAATAATTCAAAATTAAATTTGAATAAAATAATAAGATTTGAGCTCAAACTTGAACTTGACTCGAACACTAAATGGACATGGCTTAAACAATTTGAACAGACAATCTGAGTTTAAACCTGATGTAAAACCCGAAAACAACATTCATAGGTTGTCGCACGCTTTTCGACGCGTCGCGGCGAGACTTAAGTGAAATTTTCAAAATTAACGGAATTTGATGGAAATAATTTTATAAATTTCTACGTAAAATTCTAATCGTTTTGATGTATAGAACTTTTAGTTAATTTGATAATACCAATTTTATCCCGATGCGAATAAAAAGACAAATCCACTTGAGGGCATAATGGTCTTTAGGCATTAACCCATCTTATTACACTCACCAAACCCCTCCCCCTCTCATTCTTTCACACGACACCCGAACCAAGCGGACAAAGGGGCGGACGGACAGCGGCTAAGGCTTGGCGACGGGCTCTCCGGCGGCTTTCTTCAAGCGAGAAAATTAGTCCAAATCGAAGAGGACGACGAAAGGAGTCTTAAGGTACGATTATTTTAAATCAAATCTTTCTAAATCTCAAGTTATTTGAGATTAAATTTCTAGGATTTTTCCAAATTCTCATTTTCTTCCAAAATCTCTTTGAGAAATTATTAAGTAATGATTAGAAAAGCATTTTAGCGGTAGAATCAATGATTTTGGGGGAAAATTTTGAAAATCGAAAAGTTAAGATTTTCACAAAAACTTTAATTCCTTAAAGATGTTTTTACAAAAATTATTCTCAAGGACATTAGAAATGTTTTTAAAGCATGAATTTGAATTTTTTATAAAAATTTTGTTTTTATAATTTACATAATTAATTTAATCCGAAAATTATAATATAATTATAATTATATGTTAAGGATTAATTTTGGAGCAATATTTTGATGAAATTGAAGATTTGTGATTTTCCAAAAAAAATTAAGATTTAATTAAATCCGAAAATTAAAGTTTATTTAATTAAAAATTCATTAAGTGTCGTAGAGAATTGTTAAGGGGAAATTTCATAATTTTGTTTCGTCCTATTATTCAATGCAAATGGTTGAAAAGTTTCATGTTACACGAATTATGAATTTTCATTTTTGGCAATATGTATATTCAAGTATTTTATTTCTTGTAATTTAGAAGCTTTCATTTTTTATGTTTAGAATAAATGTTTTTATGCTTTAAACATGATTTTCACACTTGTTTTTCAATACGCATATGAATGAAAGAATGTATATTAAAAGAATGTGCATGCTGATGCGGAGTGCCCAATGATAAAAGAGGCTCATAGAGCCAATGGTAAAGAAAATAGCCAAAATTTGACTGTGTACCTGATCAGTACAAAATTATGGGCACATCCGAAATGGGTGTTATTAAAGACATTATGCATAATATGGTTCCTATATGTTTTCTTTAAATTATGAAAATTTATGTTTAAGGAAAAGGTAAATGAAAGGTATTACTTTGAGGAAAAAGTTATGAAAAATGTTTCTTATATGTACTGATACGAAATTATGCAAATTTGATAATCCTTTCATGTTTTCATACAAAAAACTGTGTTATTTTGGTTTTATGTAAATTTTTATTTAAAGCATGAACTGCCTGCTGAGCTAGTAAGCTCATCCTACGTTTGGAAATATTTTTCAGGAGAAACTGTTAAGAAGTGATGGCTGCATGACGACCGTACACATATCGTCGTAGAGGACCTCAGGAAGAAAGGTTCTTTCGATGTTTTCTGTTAAGTTTGAGTTAAGTTTGAGTTCAGTAGTATTGTACCTATATATAAACAGTTATTGGAGTTTATGTAATTGTGGTTTTATGCTTTAGTAGTTGTGTGAGAAGAAACAGTTTGGAACACTTCAATTTGATGTCATTAGTGATTCTTTCATATAATTGGATGATGTTTATGTACTGACATTAAAGTTTTAAATGAAATTGTTTATATTTTATATGTGTTATCCATACAACCGACTGTTCCCGCCCCGTTATTATCGGGCTAGCCGGGCCGGGTCGTGACACCTAAATCATGAGAAAGGAATCATACTTAAATGTCCAAATTAAGGTGATAACTTCTATGAGAGTGGAGATTATGGTGGATAAGGAGCTTCTAAATAAACATAAGACTTGTAGACAAGACTTCAAGCAAATACAACTCAAAATGAGTTCGACTTGTGGACTTCAACAGAATCTGCATAAAGTGATTGCATTCAAATAACTTCATGCAAGCAAATATAACTCAAAATTTGCAAAGTGATTGAACATGAAGGAATGTGATGGCGTCCCTACCACCAACAACAATAAACTCCAAGAAGATACAATAACAAAAAAGAGATTTAAATGCAGATAAACAAACAAGGATTCATGCATATCTTTCATAAGCGATAACCCGTGGATTCATGCATATATAAATTGATGTGCAAGTGAGTACATCAATCAGCATACAATGACGATAGGGGATATACTACAAGTATATGAACCCCCTGCACACATAAATACTCACGTGACATGCTACTTGCAAAAAAAAGGTGATCTACCTGTGACGAGTGTAAGCACTTGCGAGTAGTTGTAGGATACTTGCCATATGAGTAACCTACTACTACAAGTAAATACGGGGAGAATTGTAGTAAACACAACTCACATGCATTCAAGCCCGAAAGTAATGAAAATTGCAGCGTCCTCATAAACAACATCAAAAGAATGTAGCCTCTTGCAAGGTTGCTAGTGGATTGCACAGTGAATGCAAATACCCATTACCGGCAGTGAAGGGTTCTTTATAAAGATTCCTTATATGCTTAATAACATGCTTGGGGTGGTGATTGGTACCAGGCAAAGAATATTGTAATGCTCCTACACTCAACAACCACCCAATGAAGACAAATATACAGATCATCAGCAAGCAAAGGCAAGTGGAATACAACAAATGCGAGTATCTATGAGCTACTGTAGGAAGCTCGTTATACCCCCAATATTCTGTCTACAAATAAGATGTAGAAGACATGCAGTAAATGCTGACTCCTACAAGCCGTTATAAGAGGCTTGTCATGCATAAAGTCATCCACCTATGAGTAAAGATGAAAAATTTGCAGTAGACATTAAGGCATCCTTGTAGTGAGCGATTATCAGACAAATGCAATAAACCTCTGCAAGCCATAGCAATCAATATGCAACATGAGATGTTCACAAGTAGAATATGTAGAGTGTATGATGAATCTCTTGATATCTACATCATCGATAATAATTCAAAATAAGTCAAATACACTGGTCCTCTACAGGTAGAAGCAGATGATGCATAGCAAATGCAAATGCCTACAGGCACTTATAGAAGGCCCATTGTATACGCAAAATATCATTTACAAACAAAATGTCAAATGACTATGGCGAATATAAATACCCACAGGCCACTAAAAGAGGCATATTATACATTCAACTTGTTATCTGCGAGCAAATGTGAAAGAACTGCTATACATACAAACTCTCTACAAATACAGATGTACGCACCACATGCCACCTATGGATAGATGCAAAAATGCTTCAGTAAATGTAGTGTGCCGTTGTCAATTTCAGTATGTGAAAGAGTACATCTACTTGCCTACCTGCAGTAGTGGCGGATTTACTGCATGGGCCAAAGAACACAGTAAAATGCATAAATAATGCGACAAATGCAAGTTCATATGAGCTTCTGTAGGAAACCCTCTATACACTTAAATGTCGTCTACAATAAGGATGCAAAGAAACTACAATAAATAGCAACATCTACTAGTGATGATAGGAGATTCATTAGTGCACAACAAACTAACTATAGAAAGTAACAAGTAGTGCACAACAGTCTACCTGTACAAAGCAACAAACAGCTCAATCCACAAGCTGCTACGCAACGACATCGGATCCGCAATATGTGTATAAGTAGATATAAGGCGTGTATGAGCTTCCAAATAGAACGCTGTATTCAAATGATAGTTGTCCATACAACTAACCAGTGTTAAATATTTTCAAAAATGCCCCCGCACATGCACTATAATATGTATGCACATAGATACACAGAAGGGGATATATAACAAACCCACATGGGCCCTCACGAGCATATTTTAGATACACACGTGACGTGTAGGAATGATGCGCGGGTCAATAAATGAACCATAGTTTGATCCCGATCCTTCCATGCGGGCATATAGGAATCGACATAGCTCGAACCATCAAACAAATATATGGTCATGGTATCGACCAGGATATTTGTCTTATGCATTCACATAAGACTTTCAAGGGCAATGAACGGAGAAATTTATTAATAAAACATAGAGCCTACAAAACCTGATCCTCTGTCGGCAAATCGACAGAGTCAAAAAAGTTCAACCCATGAATGTAATGACCCCATATACCCCGATGATGGTCGTGTTGAACGTAGATCTCAACTGAAGGGATCAATTTCAAATATTTCAATACCTCCAAAACGCCCACAAAAGCTCAAAAATCCAAAATCCAAAAAATTCAAAAATGTTTAAAATTGAAATTACCCATCAATACTTAAAGCAAAATACATCCACCCTCTATAATAAATTTCCAGGGTGGACAAATTGAATTTTACTTCAGCTCACATAGAGCTAATGACAGTTTAAAATATCACGATGATTCATTCTCAAATAATCTCATGCTAGTAAAGATATGGTATGTGTCCACTGATCGGCGGTTTTGCCATCAAATGGCATCGCATGATAAACGGTTATGACCCGGGGCCCTCTGAACCGAGTGGTTTTGCCGCCAAATGGCACCACTAAATTACGGTTATAATCAGAGCCAATACGTTCCTTAGTGGCATCAAATTTTTGAGATATGAATTAATAAAATATAATCGACAGGGCACAAAGCCCTTGTTAGCTAAGGTGGATTCAAATTTTTTCCCTTAGACAAATACTACCCCAACGTCTACAAGGTACCCTTGGACGACGCAACCCATGGCTGCCGATAAGGATCCTTCTGTCAGGTTGGGTCAACTACCTCCTCTGACTAAGTAGACCAAGGACCACGATGGCCTAGGACGACAAAATCATAGGATCTTGATCGGGTCTATCATCCATTCCGCCACCATCCGCTTTAAGTGCAAGATGGTGAAATTATCATTTTAAATATCAAATCTTCAAATCTCAAACCCATGTTGCTACTATATGCTAGATAACACTTAACTTTACGTAATTGATAATTATCCTTAATCGAAAGTTCTCTCTCATGATCGGGAGGGATAATAAACAATAGGGGGTTGCGCCTATAGGAAACCAGAACTAAGATCATAAAGTCCTCAAGAAATGAGGGCGAAATCTCTGGGTAATGTCTTATCTACAAACCCATCTCCTCCCAAAATTTACCCCGGAACTTAATACGTTAAAACACCCCCAAAAAGCAGAGGGGGAAGCCAGGGATCTGAGCCCACAGATTTATGACGACTTCGCTAGGGATTGGTTTTCTCAATCTGTGTTTTAATATATCCATTTTTATAAATGATAAGATGCTCATCTCTTTTCTTAAATAAGGTATTAGCTATTAAAAATCATAAGCTAAAGAAAAATCTAATATGGTATTACCACCTTCATTTGTCATTCCAAACTCATGGCCACCATGAATGCTTTTAAAATCACCTACCTCTTTACCAACATGTCCATTTAAATCTCCTCCAATAAAACTCTTTCTTCAAGAGATATCTTTTGTATTAATTATTATAAGTCATTCTAAAATTTTAATTTTAAACACATATCCAACTCTACTTGAGGAGCATAAGCACTTATAATATTAACAATCTTTGCATCAACAACAATCTTTAAAGCTATAATTATATCTCCAATTTTATTAATTTTTATAATATTATCCTTCAAACTCTTATATATAATCACATATACACCACTTCTAGTAAGACTCCTACCCGAAAACCATAATTTATAACTTAAACTATCAATCTCCTTAGCGTTCACTCCAACCCATTTAGTTTCCTGAATGCATAGAATATTTATCTTTTTATAAATCATAATTTCTATTAATTTCATTAATTTTTCTATAAGGGAACCTATATTTCAAGTTTCGATCATAATTTTAGTTTAATGGACTAGTTTCTTTGCCCACATTGGTCCTTGTATGGAAACCCTTGCTTATTTAACACCACATTCGAGCGCTGGTGCAGGCGCCAGTGCAGCGGCCCTTACACACTTCTCGCTGTATTCAGGCCATACAGCGCATCTCTTCTAGGGGGCGTCTAAGCATTAACACAATTTTTTAAAAGATTCATGTCATGATTATTCTATAAATTTTATGTTGGTTATCGACTACCTAATGCAAACCTCCACTTTTATCATCCAGGACTTAAGACCTTGCAACGGAATTGTATTAAAAATTATGTATCAAAGGATATAATCACAGTAAAAAGAAATTTTTAATATCTCATAGGTACACCTAGTTTATGTATTTAGTATTTTTAGGATAACATATCATTTGATTTAGTAGAATATTTAAATTCAAACTTTGCAAAATTTAAGGTTGATAGAAAAAGCACAAAAAAAATATTAGTCATTAGACATTCGGTAATTTTCTGGTCTACTAGCTATATCTAATATAGAACCCGAATATATTGCTACAAAAAGCTGTATTGCCTAAGTCTTATAGCTAAAGTAATAACTTCTTGATTCCAAATAATAGATGGACGCCATTTCTAGTAAGCCTTATAACTTACTAGTGTTATTTGTATCACGAAAAACCTAATTCAATATTCATGAACAAAGTGTATTGATGTTAGGCATCACTTTATTAAAAATTATGTATCAAAGGGTGATGTTGATATGCAATTTGTTAAATATTTTAAAAGGCAAAATTGAGAATCAAAACATTTTATCTTAGCGAGACGAGGTGTAAGCCTCAAGACGGATTAAGGTATAAGCCTCGAAACAGATAAATAAAAATTAATAAATTTACAAATAATTCATAAAAATAATAAAAATAAAATAAACATTCAACAAATTTTCTTGATTCATTATCATAAAAATATAAACCACAAATCTCAATACTAAATATTATTATAACACGAAAGTTTTTAATGATATTCAAAATAAACATTCACTTTGAATTTAAATATGTAATAAGAATTAGGATCCATGGTAGCCTCATATTACTTTCATAATCTTCAAAAGAGTTCTCCTATGTAATAATTAAATTATCAATGAGTTGGTCTCATTATCACCTTCAAAAACTTCTTCAACAATAATATTTTTTCTCACCACCTATATCAGTTAGTATTACATCAAATATAATATAAATCAAAACAATAAATTAATAACACAACTAAGTAACCTATTATACTAATAATACCTTCTGATTTTTGAAACTCCAGCCTAAATTTGTTGTATTATTTTAAACGATTGTGAAGTAGAAGCTGCTCCTAAATTAATTGATTATGTAATAAAATAAAGTATATCTTAATAATAATAGTATATAATAAAAAAATAAATAAAACTTAATCCAAATGAGGTGCCACCTCATAACACATTAAGGCATGCATATAGGTGTATGCCTTATTTTATAAGGCCATAAGCCTCACTGAAGCCAGGAGGCTTAAGCCTCACTAAAGCCAGGAGGCTTAAGCCTCAAGGCGTACGCCTCGAGCGATTTTTAATATCATGAATTTGTTGATATAAAAAATTAATTAGTAGATATTTTTACAAAAGCAATCATTTACGAGAGATTAAGCGCACAAAATTAAAAATCATGCAGTACAATTGATCTAGTCAAAATATAAGTTAGAAAGCCATTTGGACAATCTAGCGCATTACTGGTCGTATTGGATGATCAATATCATATTGTACGTTCTGTAGAGGAGAAGATCTATGAATAGGGGCTCAGTTTCTCCTTTTCATCCATACTTTCCACTAAGCTCCTAGATCTCTGTCGTGTAAGCTCTTCAAATTCTAAGCTCGCTCTCACTTTCTTCCCTCGTTGCAAGCAAAAGAGCGAACATTGTAGAAACTTCATCCCGTCAACAAAGAGATGAAAGATCCATAACATGTAATGATGAAGCAACATACGTAAAACAAAGGGAGGCGTCCATCACTGACTCGAAAGTCATCGTACAAGAGCAATTGTCATATCAAATCTATGATGTTTTCGTACCAAAATTCAATTTTTATCTCTCACCATTTCCTACCATTCGTCTAAGTTATCTGAATTCTTTGTCAACCTTAGTATTAATATGGATAGGATGGCTATGCAATCCTTAGTGTGTAGAAAACAAGTAGCTATTAGTAGTTTAGATTTACATGAGTACTCTCACGTATCACATACCAAGGTCGCACCTCATGATATAGCCATAGATTTGCATTATAAGTAGTACACCGTTATTATGACTCTTAGGAACACACCTCTTAGTAACCATCAGGCTTTCGTCAGTAACCATGTGTTGAATACTCATGTCATCCAACACGTGCTTCAACACTATATAATTCCTTAAGTTAGTGATAGAATCAATCACCCCACCTCTCTCCAAAGTCTATTATAGCGTGGCTGAAACACAATTCAATATAGCAAATCTTTTGATTAAATATATAGAAAACCTCACAACTATTAGACATCTTAGAGCCTATTATAAACAAAATTTAGCACTTGGTCACATTATTACTAACGTATTAGAACTCAAGTATAATATTACCTATCCTCAATTATTAGACCACACTCCCTCTCCGTTTATAGATCATTCATGGAGAGAGGCACCTGCCAGCTTAGGGCAAAAATGGAAATATAGTAGAAGAAGGAGAATTCGCTCCTATTTATCCTATATGACAGAACCTCCAACAGAGTGGATAAAGCATTTTACAGAGCTGAAGTTAAAAGTCGATGAACATATCTAGCAATAGAATATCTAGTGGGAGTAGATGCAGCAATAGCACACGGAAGATCGCTCTTGGTTTCTGAAGCAATTTCACTTCTAAAGGGTTATTTTATCCATCACCACCGCCATTGGACTAGGGAACATCCGATTATTGACTTTGTTGTGTGTTTTTTTTAATGCTTTTTTAACCACATTTTTTAGATGTCAAAATAGGGAATAATATATGTTTTTTGTTGTATGTATATTAGTGAATATTTGGATGTAGTTGCATTTGCATTTTGTACTCGAGTACATTTTGTACACATGTAATTGTATTTGAATTATGTAATCATGCATTCTAGTTTATTTAACAATAAAAAAATATTATTCTCTCATAAAAATTAGATGTTTAATGTCTCCCTATAATTTAAAAATTGACTTCATATTTATTAGAGACAATAAATTGAAGGGAGAACCTCATGCAGTGGGATAAAGGCTTGAAATTGTTGTAGTTGTTGTATACATTAAGGGGAAGAATCATGCCTTTAAAAAAATAATTTAGGATTTTTAAACGTTGAAAATTTATAAAAAGACAACCAAAAATATTTTTCATCATTAAAAAGGGGGGATTATTGGACCTCATGAGCTTAGTAAGATTACTAATGTTTTGATGATTACAAATATTGTTGGTTATGATATTGAGCTAATTAATTTTTGTGTGCATGTCATTTTGTTTTAACCTAATATTTCAAGAAAATAAAAAAGTGAAAGCCAAACTGGACACAGATGTTAGACGGCAATTACATAAGCAATTTCAACCAGAACTAAATAAGAAAAACCATTTAAAAAAGATCGTTAAAATATATTAAAATTATATTATTTGATTTTTTGAGTCTTCTTATATTGTGCGGGGAATATAGTTTATGAAACAACTAAGCGCACACACAAGAGAAAAAATGTAAAAAATAAGAAAAATTTAGAATTAATTAAAACAATTGATTTATTGTAGATCGTACTGTATCATAAGCATGATATTTTGGTAATCTTGAAAAGAAGAAAAAAATAAGGTGTGTTAATTAGCAAAAATATAAATTAAATTTGAAAAACTAATCGTAATGTAAGACTCAAGTCGGACCATACAATTAGCTATAATCAGGATCGAACAAGCAATTGACTATTATTTTCTTAAATAGATAAATTTAAATTTGAACATATGTACTATACAATCTATATCGTACTATACGATCATCTCTAAGATTTATCTAATTAAAATCTAAGAATCCAATAAAACAATAAAAAAAATATTACACAAACCATAGCATATAGTTCGAGCAAATATGGAGTATACTGATATGATCCATAACACAGCTCACCTTGGCTTGTTTGTTGAGAGCTTATGATTCCAACTAAGAGGTCTTGGGTTCGAGTCTTTGTGTATGCGTTGTGTGTGTGTATTTTCCTTAAATGGCCTAAATGTACCCAAAAAAAAAAAGATATGATCCATATAGTACAAACCAACTTAATTTCCTGGAGATGGAAATTATATTAATTGTACTATGCGATCTTTAACATAGTCAAATTAAATATAGAAGAGTTTTTTGAGTTTCAGGTTGATTGTACTAATCCTGTTGTTCGATATTTTGATAAGATTATATGATTAGTCCAAAAATCTTAAATAATCTTTCTTTAGAGTTTCTAATCAAGCCACCTTGTAAATACTATTCTATTTCTCTACGAAAGTCCAGAAAGAGAGAGTTTTCACAGATTTGCAAGAGACTTTTTGAGAGGTTCGAGAGACTTGCGAGGAGTTTTCTTGAGAGATTTCATGGAGAACTTATGTGAGGTTTCATGTTGGTTAATTCTAAAATCATATCTTTCTTTTTCTCTGGTTTGAGAGTTTGATGCTCTTGATAGAGGAGCTTCTTGAGTCTAACTGTAAAGGTTGTGGAGAACTCGGAAGGCCGACTTTTTATGTGTCCAAGCCATCTAAGGCAACTCTCTCTAATCTTATCTGCCACTAGAGCTACTCCAACCTTTTCACATATATACTCGTTTTGCATTATTTCTCTAATAGTTAAGCCACTTATCCACCTGAGCATTCTCATCTCTGCAACACTTAATTTTATAATTCTCTTTCAATGGCCAAAATATTGTGTCATAAAGCATTGTAGGTCTCACCACCAACTTATACCCTTAAGTTTGAGGGCTATTTTTCTATCACAAAATCGATGCATTCCTCCATTTCAACTATTCAATTAGAATTCTATAATAATATCCCTATCTATTTTATCATCACTTTAAATAATAGACGCAAGATATCTAAAAGTTTACTCTTACTAATGACTTGATTGTCCAAAGTCAAAAATCCTCCACTCGATCTATTACTGCTAAAACTACACTCCATGTATTCAATTTATATGATCAACTCAAACGAAAGCCTTTATACTCTAAAGTTGGACTCCATGATTCATGTTTTCCTTCAACTCCTTCCCTTGTCTTATCAATAACAAGAATATCATCAACAACAAGCTTACACCAGGGTGCATCCTCTTGCAAATGTCTAGCAAGCACAAAGTTGATTTTGAAAAATTAGTTTTTAAAACTTCAGCTAAATAATTACAATTTTAAAATACAAACCAATTCACCTCCCCTGTTAGGTGTGTTGTAAACTTTCATAGAGTGATTATGAACCTAAGCTAATGAGATCTAGACAAATAAATTAGCATTCCTGAAAAACTTGAAAGTTCGTTAAGGTTGGTAAGCTCTTATGAACTAGCCCGAGGCTAACCAAGAGCGGGGTGAATTGGTAGTTTTAAAAAATTCCTAAAAAACAATCAAACTTTTTTTGAATATTTTAAAACAAAAACAATCAATCACAAAAATTAATATGCGAAAAAATAAAGTTTAGGAATAACACATAAATAATACACCAGATTTTATAGTGGTTCGGTCAACTTGGCCTACGTCCACTCCCCGAAGCCTCTCCCCCAAATATTACACTAAAACTCAGTGACTCTCCTTTTGCTCTCACAGCAAGGAGGAGAAGCCTTTACAAACTCCTTTTCACCGACTCCGGTGAGGCAGATAACCTAAACTCCTTTTGCTTCCTCCTGAAGCAGACAAATAATCTTGATCTAATACTGATGAAGACCTCCCTAGAGCCAACAAGGAGCCAAGGACGACAAATGGAGAATACGACTCAAATCTTTGCTTGGAGGAACCTTTGTGAAACACCTCACAAACTCTCCCTTACAAGATTCTCTCTCTCCCAAGCTCTCCCTCTCCTTCTCTATGCTCTCTCAGGACAGGACAACAGCAAATGATACTCTCAATAATTATCAAGAGATCTTATAAAGAGGGCATTACAAATTGTACTAATTAGCAACTTACCGTCAAAGATCGTCCAGGACGATCGACAGATCGTGTCGATCGTCCTGGACGATCAGTGTATTTCAGCCCTTCCAACCAAGACGATATGGATGTGCTAGATGATTAGAACACATTGTTTGTTATGATCGTCCAGGACGATGGGTACATCATCCTATACGATTAGGTCAAAATCATACATATCGTCCAGTACATAGTTCTGAACATCCAGGATATCAATGTTGGACGATGAAGAAAAATAATGTATCGTCCAGGAAGATGTTTGGATCGTCCTATACGATTAGTTCAAAATCATTGATTATCGTCCAACACATAGTTCTGGTCGTCCAGCAGAAACATCTGGATGATGAAGAATTATAACTAATCGTCCAGCACATAATTATAGACGTCCAATTGATTCGGGAGAAGATTAAGATTTTTCAAACTTATCGTCCAGGACAATCCTACGATCGTCCAAGACGATATCATCGAGCAATCTAACATTAATTACTTTCCTTAATCTTTGACTAATTTATGCATGATTGTAATGAATCGTCCAAGACGATAAGGTATCGTCCTGTACGATTTCTAAAAATAATATCATATCTAAAAGAGTTTAACAGTTGAGTCTTTCTAATTTGAGCTTATCGTCCAGGGCGATTTGCTTAATTTGACTGGCTTGACACAGATGCCCTAATTAGGGTTTCTATTTTTAACTGATCATCCAGGACGATTTTTGATCACCCCATATGACATGATGAAAAATAGAAAACCTCTTAAACATACAAATTTCTCCCCCTGAATGTGTGTGTGCAAGATTATTTAGCATCAGGATTCACCTTATTACATCTGACTCAAAAAGGTGTAAAAGTCACTGGAATTAAAGTTACAGACTGACTCAGTCCTAATCTACCCAATATTGAGCTGGCTTGAATTGCAATTGACCTTGTGGACCTGAAAAAGTTAGTAGACCGGGCAGCAAAAATAAATGTGCAATAGTAACAATAGTAAAGAAACAGGAATGCCAAGAATGTTTGTTATCATCAAATTATAATTCTTGAATCTATATTTGCAACAAAACTGTCTACAATTGACCAGTAAGTGTAAAAAATATAATTCAAAATGCTATATAATCAAAACCATCAAAGAAGCAAAATTATTTTGTTGGCGATTCTTATAAAAATAACATTATTTTCTTTGCGAAACACATTTTTCCTAAAACCTGAATATCCAATTGAAATCCATCCCTTTGTTAATTCTTGCAAGTAACTGCTAAGGAATACTTTTAGAATATCTATAGGATGTGGTAGGATACGATAAGCATGTTAGATGGATATGCACGTAATCTCTTTACATTAAGAGCGGAGATACTAGTTCCAAGGGCGGAGGAACCAGCTTTAATTTTCAGGGGGGAAATTTTATAAGTAAAATTGTAGAGATTTTTTTTCATAAATAACTTAACAGCAAAAATTTGTTCTAGGGGCTCTGCCCCTTGACACCTATTTGTTCATATTTTTGATCGTTGTACGCTTCGCAAATATGTAGGGGGATCAAGGGGGCAGCGCCCCCTTGCGGGGTTCGACCTGCCCGATCAGGGGGTTTCCGGGGACAGCGCCCCCGGAACAAGTTTTGATTGTAAGGATATTTTTTTATTTTCTTTATTTATTTTCTTTGGAAGAATATTTCTCTTTTGATTTTTGGTTGTAAGGATATTTTTGGCTTTTTTTTTTTTACAAGTTTTGGTTGTTAGGATAATTTTAGTTCCCTAATAATAACATCTCTACACAATTTGTTTAATTATGTTGGGTAAATTGTCTAAAGATTATAGCATTTTAAAATTTTTAGGGTGGGAGCAATTGCCTAAAAATCCTTGTAATAAAGACTAAAAAATAGATGGAGATGGACAAATTGCCTAAATAATCATATAATAATTTTTATTTTTTATTTTTTGAGGGGGGGCAATTGCCCCGACTGGGCATATAGAAGATAAGCTCCTGACTGGTTCTACTTGGAATGTGCCGAAATCTTGTCTTACTCAAGGCATAGGTAATGCCCCCTTTGCTGAGTTATTGGTAATTATTATCCTCTGATAATAAAATCTGAGTTTTATACTTCGCAGGTTTTGATGCCACTGCAATGACGATATTTTGTGGGAAAACATAAAAAAATCAAACAGAATACAGGTCAAATTTTATTGGAGAAGTAAAGAAAGAGGCGGCTTCTAAATTGAACTTAAAGAACGAACTAGTTTACAAAGATATATCAAGAAAGTGTACTGTCCATACCAACCGAACCAGATTATCACATGGACAGATATCATAGACTGTTAAAAAACGGATTTGTGAAGGTAATCATTTGTAACAGCACTCCAAACGTATTGAGAAAACATAAGTAACAAACTTGAGTCATTTTAGTTTTTCCAGCATATCTTGTCAATTCTAATTTTGCTGTTAGACTTTATGATTTCATCTCCCAAGGCATGATGGTGTTGAAAACAATTGGTATTGCATCCAAGTCCGTTATGCTTGAAACTAAAGTTAAAATCCAAAACATGATATACCGTGAGAATGCATACAAGATAGAATTCGTGTATGGCACAAGAAAAAGAAACAGAAAGGAGAAGATCAAAATGAATTGTTGCAAGCCGTGCAAGTAGGAAGGCAAATTGATTCTTTCTAATAGATATGAGCATTTAACATAAATATAGACTTTCAAGGCTGGCAGCCATAGTCTCCAAGACCGTTTATAGTTTAGTTATATTCCAGGCACTGAAGACCACTTCACTAACAACTAAAGGTACACTCCTTCAAACAAAAGCCTTGCCATGCTTGTATAAAAATAAACCATAGCATACACAAGAATTTGTCTTTTGAAGCAAGCATGCAGCTCCCATACACATCCAAAACTATAACATGCTGTCACTTCAGTTATAAACAATGACGGCATCACATACTAATAGAAATCGACATAATAAAAAACTCACCTTACTATTAAAGTTTATAAGCCTTGAAGAGACAATAACTCAATTCTCAGACTAGAAATCCACAAATCTCCAGCCTTAGAATCATGCACGCACAAAATGAACCAACACAGTAGGAATGCCATATAAGGAGTGAAATTACCTACTCTAATTCAAGAATGCAGATCAATCATCCATCATCATGATAATTCATTTGGGTCAAGTTGAGTGAATCATCGTGTGAATCTAAACTAGGATCAACAAGTCATTGGATATGAATCAATTTGGACAGCCAAGCACTCAATCTTTGTCAAGTTGAGCTTGCCCAAAGCCTTAAGCAATCCAGAGCTAAAAGGTGCCAAGTTGCCCTAGATACAGCCCTATTCGGTCCGCAAAACTTGAACACTGAATTAGCCTAAAGGACCCGTGCAGCCTCACCAACTCATCAAAGCCATTCACCCACAAAACTATAACACTTTTCATTGCCTATCAATTAGGGGTTCCCACTAGGAGAAATCATCATGGGTGCTCATCCTCAATTCAAAATTCTCTCAAAGTTCTCGCTTAAGGTACAATTATGAGGCAGACTTTCCCATTATAAAGCAAGCTATAAAAAGTTGAATTATCTACTTTTCATTTAGTTTTATAATGTAGATCATCCTGCACAGTTATCTTAACCCTCACTTATAAATAGATGATCATTAATCAAATATGTGCATGAACTAAACCTTTATGCTTGGCCAAAACTCTATTCCAATAAAATCTATTTAGATTATCTGATAGATCCCCTATTAGTCCACTATAAAGCTAAAACATTAAATAAAATTATCCTAATCTCCCTTTCTCTGCTTTGAGTTCAATCAATATTTGTAATAGATTCATTGTATTTTCCACAAAAAAACATTAAATCAATTGGTTGTTACTTTCTAAAAATTTATGTGGCGAGAAGCTGCTTTTTACAACTATATTTGCTTAAGCATATATCTACACATAAATTGTAATCTTACTTTTCAAAAAAAAAGGGAAATTTAATACACCATCAATTTTCAAAAAGTTATTTTCCAACAACAATTTTACAATCACTCTTACAAAAAGTTGCAGCTGCACAAACTCTGAAGTATAGATTAATGATTACCCCATTTCTACTCGAGTAGCCTCCTGCAAGGCCTTGATTCTTGCAGTTGGCTGCCATGAGGAGCCTCACCCACACAGGGCATCCTGCCTTCTCCATCTGGTCTCGCAAAAACCTCACCGTGGGATCTGTAAATGATCCCTTGAAATCAAAATCGGTTAAAATGTTAATTGGAATCGATTGACGACGTTCAGTCAAAACTAATTAAAAAGAGAAAAGAGAGAATAGCAGCACTGAAAACCTTTAAGACTTTTCGTTATTCGATTCATACAGTCCTCGCGCGACATGCCTGAGGAGTCTTCGCTCACCTCCATGCCCATACTCGCGGCCGAGTCTGGCGGCAGATTCTTGTCCTCCATTGCTATCCTCGGTCCGTTCTCTCGACAGCAGGGAATCAAAAGGCGACCTTCCTGGTTCTGTGCTTCTCACCGCCTTGGAATGAAGCGCGGATCTCGATGGTCGAACGAACTCCGCACTCCGGATCAGGTGGACGGTGCGTGCCGCGTGCGGTTATGGTGGGTAAGGGTTCGTTTGGTTTAGTTTTTGCTTACAATAAAAAGAAGTTTTAGGATAAGATATTGCGAAAAAGAAGTTTAATAAAATGGAGTTTCAATATCATGATATGTTGTTTGAATTATATTTTTATAAGTACTTATTAATACTTGAATGTACATTTAATTTGTTTGTTTAGGAGTTTAATTATAGCTTGTTCATTATAAAAGACTAAATTATCCATATATAAAATTTAAGGTTGTGTAATTTTTTTTTATTTTACAAAAAAAAGTTTACATAAATTAATATATATGCCTTTCTAAATTTTTTAAAATTTTTTACTAACTTATAAAATTATAATATAAAAAATTTACATTATTAACTTAAAATTTATTAATTCAAAAAATTTTATATTAAAATAAAAATAATATCCAAACTGAAAAGTGAAAACATATAGATTTTTAATGTTTTTTTATATCTGTTTAAATAACTTCTTGTAGACGCTCAAAGAAGGGGAATAGGAAGAGTTGGGGGATGAGAGAGAAGCAGAAATAGAGATGATCGGAGCAGGAAAAGGGTGGTGGCGGAGATCACGGTGGCGGCGGAAGGGAGGATGGGTGGCGATTGCTCTTGTCTGATTCTCACATATTCTCCTTCCTCTTTTCTCGCTCTCCTTCTCTCCCCCTGTATCACCGCTTTTTATCTCAGACTTCACGGTCGCAGAAGCTTAGGGCTGTCGGAGGCGGCGGCGGGACAACGTCGGACACGTGATTCGGTGTGTGGAAGGTTATTTCTCGTGCGAGATGCTGAAGAAGGCGACGGTCCCGAACGTTCCTGGGTTAATTTGGACATTTGGCTTCTAAAACTGTGATTTCTTAACGAGTAAGCAGATAGAAAAGGATTGCGGAACCAACAAAGAAATGAAGTTTAATGAAAATGAATTACGGTTAAGTTTTGATTCCAAATAGTAAATACTAACTGATTTCGGCTTGTTCAAACGGAAAATGTGAAAGTTCGTTAAGGATGTTAAGCCCTATAGAATCGGCCCAAGGCTAACCAAGAGGGGGGGTGAATTGGTATTTAAAAATTTTTAGGCAAAACACGAATACAAACCAAATCACCACAAAAAAAAATGCGGAAGAAAATAAATGCGGAAGCAGTAAAAATAAGAACACAATGGTTTATAGTGGTTCGGTCAACTCGACCTACGTCCACTCTCCGAAGGCGCCCTCCAAGTATTGCACTACAATCATGACTCTCCTTTAGCCCCCACAGCTAGGTGGAGAAGCCTTTACAAACACCTATTTTTGCCACACCTGGCAAGGCAGAGAACCTTCCTCCTTTTGCTTCCTCCTGAAGCAAGCAGAGAACCTCGATCACTTGCTGGAACTTACCTCTCCCAACCCTTCCAAGAACAAGAGACTCTAAGGAAGAAGAAGTGGAACAATGCTTGGAGCAACCCTTGTGAATCCCCTCACAAGCTCCCCCTCACAAGATCCTCTCTCTCTCTCTCTCTCCCTCCCTCTCTCTCCTTTAGAGTTTCTTAGGTCAAGACAGCAGTCAAGGATGTTCAAAAATGTTGAACAAGAGCTCTTAAATAGAAGATCTTCAAAGGAGCTTATTAATTGCAAGTTGTCGACTATATCGTCCAGGACGATATTGACATCGCCCTGGCCGATCAGTACAAATCCCATGAGATCGGCCAGGGCATCGCTCTGAATGCAAACTGGACGATTGAAAATTGGCTTGATTGTCCCAGACGATATCACGATCGTCTAGGACGATCAGTTCAAATCAGAGGAAAATCGTCCAGAGCATCACCCTGAATTTGTGCTGGCCAATATTAATCGTCCAGAAGTAAATAAGGGTTTTTGAATAGATCATCATGGCTGATCCTGTGATCATCCAGGACGATGTGATCGTATCAATCATCCATAATTACTTCCTTGATTTGTCTGATTAATTAAGGCATAATTATGAATATCGTCCAGGCCGATCAAAGATCGTCTTGGCCGATTTCCAAAAATACATAATACCTTAATTGTTTATGGCGGTACTTTCTTTCTGTTTTGATCCTATCATCTTGGCCGATACACATATCATCCAGGCTGGTTTGCTAATGACGACTGCCTTAATTAAGAACCTCTGATTAGATTTTCTATTTTAAGCCAGATCGTCCTGACCGATTTGAGTAAAAATAGAAATTCTAAGTCTCTCAAGTATGTGTGTGTATGGTTACTTTACATTAGTCACACCAAAGATTACAATTGACTCAAGAGGAGAAAAATAAAATTACAGACTGACTCAACCCTAATCTACCCTATCTTGAGCTAGCTCGGATTTTCGTCTGATCTTTGGGTCCTGAAAAGTCAATAGAGAAAAAGGCAAGATTTGTTTGCTATCATCAAAATCATGATCCAAAAATAGATTTGTAACAATCTCCACCTTTTTGATGATAGGAAACACAAGTAGGAAAAAATCAGTAAAAATAGCAGTTCATTAAAATTTCAAAGTTACAAGCATCAATTTTTCCTATCACATCCTACTCCCCCTTTTATCATCACAAAAAGAGGGTTCTAGACACACATAAAGAAAAAGGAAAAAAACACAACATAAACTAAAACAAACTACAAGACAAACTACAGAAAACAGAAAACAAAAAATAAAAACTAGAAAAATGAGGGATCATAATCATCAGATGGAGGTGGTGGAGGTGGCTACTGAAAGTAGCCAACTAGTATAGTAAACTGAGCATTGAACCAGGCGATGTCCTGGTCATGCTGCTGTTGCTGGTGAGTAATGTAGCTATCAAAACGGGTACTGAAGGAACTGTTTGAGTAGAAGAGAGTTGGGAGGTTGGGAGGAGCAGGATATTGAAGTTGATATTTGGTTTTAAGGACATAGGCTATGAGGTGTCCAAAAGCCATATTGGGTTTCCTCTTATGACCTGGATCGCAGATTGTGGTTAAATGATCAATGTACCAAAAAATTAAGTCAGCAGTATTAAATTCTCTGTGAGCCATGATGTAAAAAGTAGTCAGAGAAAGTAGATGAGTGATGTGGATTCGATCCCCAGTTTTTGGAATAATGGAGGTTCGAAGGACATGCTGAATTGTCCTAGCATCTTTGACTAAAGAGCTAATCTCTCTAACATGAAAAGGTGCATTGGTCTGGCGAAGAAAATGATTTGCCGTGGACCAGTCAAAGTCATGATCTGAGACGATTATATTCAGCTTATCCCAGGTGGTGGATAGTTGCAATAGTTCAACACAGTCCTAATATGTGATTTCGACCGGGCGTCGATTCACATAGGAGGTCAGGGCTGTGAAAGTAGGATTTATGCGAAGATTTGCGAAGAATTCATGAAGAAGCTCAGAATGAAAGGGGACAGCGAGAGAAAGAATGAAACAAAGAGAAGTGTGAGCAAAGAGATTCATTACCGGATACGAAAGGTGGACAGGATTGATGACTCTGGAGACAATTATCCCACATTCTTTATATCAATGGTAAGCAGCTTCATCTTCTGCCTCTCTGAAAACGAGGGTCAATCCTAGCCCTCGAAGAACTCCTAGAAGTTTATCGGATTCGCTTCCCACCAGCCATAGAAAGAGAGAAGTAAGAAAACACAAGAGAAGAAGAAGGTTGAGGTAAAAACAATGGCTGTAATGGTCTAAATTTAAAGAAATGGCCATATCGTCCAGGCCGATTGCAGAATCATCGAGGATGATATGGTACAATAATTGCGTACAGGCCGATTGGTCAAAAAGGCGGTCCGATCGGCCGAGCCGATCAGATATAGGCCAGGCCGATTAGAGATAGGCGATCGTCCTGAGGAGTCAAGCCAGACGACCGTTGAAAAAGAAGATCATCCGGGCCGATTAGGTGTATCGTCCAGGACGATACACAATAATTGATCATATCGGCCGAAGTTAAAATGTTTTAAATCTGTGCCACGTGTATCGTCCATGATGAACAGTGGATCGGCCAGGACGATTGTCCAATAATGGATCGTCCGGGGCCGATTTTAAGGATTTAAACGTGCCGACATGTGGATGGTCCAGGACGATCCAGTGTATCGGCCAGGACGATGACCATAAATGCATCGGCCAGGACAAAAATTGTATCGACCAAGACGATCAAAAGAGATTATAATTGAGTTCGATCA